>NC_044498.1:872500-880000 GCF_902362185.1 Chanos chanos
AGGGCAGTACAGGTATAGGGCAGTACACATACAGGGCAGTACAGGTACAGGGCAGTGCAGGTACAGGGCAGTACAGGTACAGGGCAGTACAGGTACAGGGCAGTACAGGTATAGGGAACTACAGGTATAGGGCAGCACAGGTATAGGGCAGTACACATACAGGGCAGTACAGGTACAGGGCAGTGCAGGTACAGGGCAGTGCAGGTACAGGGCAGTACAGGTACAGGGCAGTACAGGTACAGGGAAGTGCGGGTACAGGGCAGTACAGGTACAGGGCAGTACAGGTACAGGGCAGCACAGGTATAGGGCAGTACAGGTACATGGCAGTACAGGTATAGGGCAGTGCAGGTATAGGGCAGTACAGGTACAGGGCAGTTCAAGTATAAGACAGTACAGGTACAGGGCAGTGCAGGTATAGGGCAGTACAGGTACAGGGCAGTGCAGGTATAGGGCAGTACAGGTACAGGGCAGTACAGGTACAGGGTAGTACAGGTATAGGGCAGTGCAGGTACAGGGCAGTGCAGGTACAGGGCAGTGCAGGTATAGGGCAGTACAGGTACAGGGTAGTACAGGTATAGGGCAGTGCAGGTACAGGGCAGTGCAGGTACAGGGCAGTACAGGTATAGGGCAGTGCAGGTACAGGGCAGTGCAGGTACAGGGCAGTGCAGGTACAGGGCAGTGCAGGTACATTGGAATTCTGGTGCGTAACTCTGTGAGTCGGCTTTGTAAAAAAAGGCAAAGAAAGGCAGTTAAGCAAAGAGAGACAGCCATAAATAGAAAACTGGGTAAAGCTTGATTTGGAGAGCTCCGCGATGTCACACACAGAGGGGCGCCAAGGCATATTTCATATTCCATACGGATATTCATATTCATATTTCACATACAGAATAAACATAGGTAAGATCCTTCAGGTACCAGACTCACCTCTCACACCCTTCACACCTTCATATTACAGTCAGTTTCATCAGAACAGCCACTGACCACATTCATTTATTGCTCTGTCTGACACGCATGACTTTTGCCTCTTGTTGGCAGCGTGTGGTACTGTAAAGAGTGTTGCACTGGGCTGTCTGTCTGGCTGCTGCTGGCTTGTTTGATGGATGACGCTGCTGAAGGAGGGTTCTCCAGAGTCGGATACTGTTCAGCACTGAGGCCCTGTCTACTCTGGCTCCACAGGATACCAGCCAGCAAGTATCACCTTCCCCCCACAGCTAAAGCTGCACTAATACCACCGCACGCACGCACGCACGCACGCACGCACGCGCACCACAATCTGACCAAGAGACACTTACCACAGGAAACCACTTCACAGCTCTCTCTCTCTCTCTCTCTCTCTGTCTCTCTCTCTCTCTCTCTCTCTCTCTCTCTCTCTCTCTCTCTCTCTCTCTCTCTCTCTCTCTCTCTCTCTCTCTCTCTCTCTCTCTCTCTCTCTGTCTCTGAGATGATTCATAGACACTGATGCTCTGTAAGGAGTGAGTTACATGAGTTATGACCTCTGAAAGGTTCTCTCCTCATGTGTGCTAATAACTGACCTCTCTCTCTCTCTCTCTCTCTCTGTCTCTCTCTCTGTCTCTCTCTGTCTCTCTCTCTGTCTATCTCTCTCTCTCTCTCTCTCTCTCTCAGCCTCTCAGTCTCACTGGTTTAGTTTAGAAAGAGAGGTTTATAGAAAAATAGAGAAGACAGTCAGCTTAGATGCCCCCCCTCCCCTAGTAAGGTAAGCTGTATGAAAAGTGTGAAGACACACATACACATTGTGTTATTTAAGTTAAATTAGCAAAAGATAAGTCTTTGCATTCTTTGTATGAGTGTGTATGTGTGTATGTGTGAGTGTGCATGCGTCTCTGTGTATATGTGTGAGTGTGTGGTGTGTATCTGTGTGTGGGTGTGAGTCTGTGGTGTGTGTGGTAGGAGAGTCTGGGCATTGGCTTCATTTTAAGATAGAGCAGTACTGATAGAAACTGACAGTGTCATAATTAGACAAGTGTCTACAGTACAGTGGTAATGAATAAGAGTGGTGAGTGAATGCAGTACAGTGGTAATAAGAGTGGTGAGTGAATGCAGTACAGTGGTAATGAATAAGAGTGGTGAGTGAATGCAGTACAGTGGTAATAAGAGTGGTGAGTGTCTGCAGTACAGTGGTAATAAGAGTGGTGAGTGAATGCAGTACAGTGGTAATAAGAGTGGTGAGTGTCTGCAGTACAGTGGTAATAAGAGTGGTGAGTGAATGCAGTACAGTGGTAATAAGAGTGGTGAGTGAATGCAGTACAGTGGTAATGAATGAGAGTGGTGAGTGAATGCAGTACAGTGGTAATAAGAGTGGTGAGTGTCTGCAGTACAGTGGTAATAAGAGTGGTGAGTGAATGCAGTACAGTGGTAATAAGAGTGGTGAGTGAATGCAGTACAGTGGTAATAAGAGTGGTGAGTGAATGCAGTACAGTGGTAATGAATAAGAGTGGTGAGTGAATGCAGTACAGTGGTAATAAGAGTGGTGAGTGAATGCAGTACAGTGGTAATAAGAGTGGTGAGTGAATGCAGTACAGTGGTAATAAGAGTGGTGAGTGAATGCAGTACAGTGGTAATGAATAAGAGTGGTGAGTGAATGCAGTACAGTGGTAATAAGAGTGGTGAGTGAATGCAGTACAGTGGTAATAAGAGTGGTGAGTGAATGCAGTACAGTGGTAATAAGAGTGGTGAGTGTCTGCAGTACAGTGGTAATAAGAGTGGTGAGTGAATGCAGTACAGTGGTAATAAGAGTGGTGAGTGAATGCAGTACAGTGGTAATAAGAGTGGTGAGTGAATGCAGTACAGTGGTAATGAATGAGAGTGGTGAGTGAATGCAGTACAGTGGTAATAAGAGTGGTGAGTGAATGCAGTACAGTGGTAATGAATAAGAGTGGTGAGTGAATGCAGTACAGTGGTAATAAGAGTGGTGAGTGAATGCAGTACAGTGGTAATAAGAGTGGTGAGTGAATGCAGTACAGTGGTAATAAGAGTGGTGAGTGAATGCAGTACAGTGGTAATAGGAGTGGTGAGTGAATGCAGTACAGTGGTAATAAGAGTGGTGAGTGAATGCAGTACAGTGGTAATAAGAGTGGTGAGTGAATGCAGTACAGTGGTAATAAGAGTGGTGAGTGAATGCAGTACAGTGGTAATGAATAAGAGTGGTGAGTGAATGCAGTACAGTGGTAATGAATAAGAGTGGTGAGTGAATGCAGTACAGTGGTAATAAGAGTGGTGAGTGAATGCAGTACAGTGGTAATAAGAGTGGTGAGTGAATGCAGTACAGTGGTAATAAGAGTGGTGAGTGAATGCAGTACAGTGGTAATGAATAAGAGTGGTGAGTGAATGCAGTACAGTGGTAATAAGAGTGGTGAGTGAATGCAGTACAGTGGTAATAAGAGTGGTCAGTGAATGCAGTACAGTGGTAATAAGAGTGGTGAGTGAATGCAGTACAGTGGTAATGAATAAGAGTGGTGAGTGAATGCAGTACAGTGGTAATAAGAGTGGTGAGTGAATGCAGTACAGTGGTAATAAGAGTGGTGAGTGAATGCAGTACAGTGGTAATGAATAAGAGTGGTGAGTGAATGCAGTACAGTGGTAATAAGAGTGGTGAGTGAATGCAGTACAGTGGTAATAAGAGTGGTGAGTGAATGCAGTACAGTGGTAATAAGAGTGGTGAGTGAATGCAGTACAGTGGTAATAGGAGTGGTGAGTGAATGCAGTACAGTGGTAATAAGAGTGGTGAGTGAATGCAGTACAGTGGTAATAAGAGTGGTTGAGTGAATGCAGTACAGTGGTAATAAGAGTGGTGAGTGTCTGCAGTACAGTGGTAATAAGAGTGGTGAGTGAATGCAGTACAGTGGTAATGAATAAGAGTGGTGAGTGAATGCAGTACAGTGGTAATAAGAGTGGTGAGTGAATGCAGTACAGTGGTAATAAGAGTGGTGAGTGAATGCAGTACAGTGGTAATAAGAGTGGTGAGTGAATGCAGTACAGTGGTAATAAGAGTGGTGAGTGAATGCAGTACAGTGGTAATAGGAGTGGTGAGTGAATGCAGTACAGTGGTAATAAGAGTGGTGAGTGAATGCAGTACAGTGGTAATAAGAGTGGTGAGTGAATGCAGTACAGTGGTAATGAATAAGAGTGGTGAGTGAATGCAGTACAGTGGTAATAAGAGTGGTGAGTGAATGCAGTACAGTGGTAATAAGAGTGGTGAGTGAATGCAGTACAGTGGTAATGAATAAGAGTGGTGAGTGAATGCAGTACAGTGGTAATGAATAAGAGTGGTGAGTGAATGCAGTACAGTGGTAATGAATAAGAGTGGTGAGTGAATGCAGTACAGTGGTAATAAGAGTGGTGAGTGAATGCAGTACAGTGGTAATAAGAGTGGTGAGTGAATGCAGTACAGTGGTAATAAGAGTGGTGAGTGAATGCAGTACAGTGGTAATGAATAAGAGTGGTGAGTGAATGCAGTACAGTGGTAATGAATAAGAGTGGTGAGTGAATGCAGTACAGTGGTAATAAGAGTGGTGAGTGAATGCAGTACAGTGGTAATAAGAGTGGTGAGTGAATGCAGTACAGTGGTAATGAATAAGAGTGGTGAGTGAATGCAGTACAGTGGTAATAAGAGTGGTGAGTGAATGCAGTACAGTGGTAATAAGAGTGGTGAGTGAATGCAGTACAGTGGTAATGAATGAGAGTGGTGAGTGAATGCAGTACAGTGGTAATGAATGAGAGTGGTGAGTGAATGCAGTACAGTGGTAAAAAGAGTGGTGAGTGAATGCAGTACAGTGGTAATAAGAGTGGTGAGTGAATGCAGTACAGTGGTAATAAGAGTGGTGAGTGAATGCAGTACAGTGGTAATAAGAGTGGTGAGTGTCTGCAGTACAGTGGTAATAAGAGTGGTGAGTGAATGCAGTACAGTGGTAATAAGAGTGGTGAGTGAATGCAGTACAGTGGTAATAAGAGTGGTGAGTGAATGCAGTACAGTGGTAATAAGAGTGGTGAGTGAATGCAGTACAGTGGTAATAAGAGTGGTGAGTGAATGCAGTACAGTGGTAATAAGAGTGGTGAGTGTCTGCAGTACAGTGGTAATAAGAGTGGTGAGTGAATGCAGTACAGTGGTAATAAGAGTGGTGAGTGAATGCAGTACAGTGGTAATAAGAGTGGTGAGTGAATGCAGTACAGTGGTAATAAGAGTGGTGAGTGAATGCAGTACAGTGGTAATAAGAGTGGTGAGTGAATGCAGTACAGTGGTAATGAATGAGAGTGGTGAGTGAATGCAGTACAGTGGTAATGAATGAGAGTGGTGAGTGAATGCAGTACAGTGGTAATAAGAGTGGTGAGTGAATGCAGTACAGTGGTAATAAGAGTGGTGAGTGAATGCAGTACAGTGGTAATAAGAGTGGTGAGTGAATGCAGTACAGTGGTAATAAGAGTGGTGAGTGAATGCAGTACAGTGGTAATAAGAGTGGTGAGTGAATGGAGTACAGTGGTAATGAATGAGAGTGGTGAGTGAATGCAGTACAGTGGTAATGAATGAGAGTGGTGAGTGAATGCAGTACAGTGGTAATAAGAGTGGTGAGTGAATGCAGTACAGTGGTAATAAGAGTGGTGAGTGAATGCAGTACAGTGGTAATGAATAAGAGTGGTGAGTGAATACAGTACAGTGGTAATAAGAGTGGTGAGTGAATGCAGTACAGTGGTAATAAGAGTGGTGAGTGAATGCAGTACAGTGGTAATTAGAGTGGTGAGTGAATGCAGTACAGTGGTAATAAGAGTGGTGAGTGAATGCAGTACAGTGGTAATAAGAGTGGTGAGTGAATGCAGTACAGTGGTAATAAGAGTGGTGAGTGAATGCAGTACAGTGGTAATAAGAGTGGTGAGTGAATGCAGTACAGTGGTAATAAGAGTGGTGAGTGAATGCAGTACAGTGGTAATGAATAAGAGTGGTGAGTGAATGCAGTACAGTGGTAATGAATAAGAGTGGTGAGTGAATGCAGTACAGTGGTAATGAATAAGAGTGGTGAGTGAATGCAGTACAGTGGTAATGAATAAGAGTGGTGAGTGAATGCAGTACAGTGGTCATAAGAGTGGTGAGTGAATGCAGTACAGTGGTAATAAGAGTGGTGAGTGAATGCAGTACAGTGGTAATAAGAGTGGTGAGTGAATGCAGTACAGTGGTAATAAGAGTGGTGAGTGAATGCAGTACAGTGGTAATAGGAGTGGTGAGTGAATGCAGTACAGTGGTAATAAGAGTGGTGAGTGAATGCAGTACAGTGGTAATAAGAGTGGTGAGTGAATGCAGTACAGTGGTAATGAATAAGAGTGGTGAGTGAATGCAGTACAGTGGTAATAAGAGTGGTGAGTGAATGCAGTACAGTGGTAATAAGAGTGGTGAGTGAATGCAGTACAGTGGTAATGAATAAGAGTGGTGAGTGAATGCAGTACAGTGGTAATGAATAAGAGTGGTGAGTGAATGCAGTACAGTGGTAATGAATAAGAGTGGTGAGTGAATGCAGTACAGTGGTAATAAGAGTGGTGAGTGAATGCAGTACAGTGGTAATAAGAGTGGTGAGTGAATGCAGTACAGTGGTAATAAGAGTGGTGAGTGAATGCAGTACAGTGGTAATGAATAAGAGTGGTGAGTGAATGCAGTACAGTGGTAATGAATAAGAGTGGTGAGTGAATGCAGTACAGTGGTAATAAGAGTGGTGAGTGAATGCAGTACAGTGGTAATAAGAGTGGTGAGTGAATGCAGTACAGTGGTAATGAATAAGAGTGGTGAGTGAATGCAGTACAGTGGTAATAAGAGTGGTGAGTGAATGCAGTACAGTGGTAATAAGAGTGGTGAGTGAATGCAGTACAGTGGTAATGAATGAGAGTGGTGAGTGAATGCAGTACAGTGGTAATGAATGAGAGTGGTGAGTGAATGCAGTACAGTGGTAAAAAGAGTGGTGAGTGAATGCAGTACAGTGGTAATAAGAGTGGTGAGTGAATGCAGTACAGTGGTAATAAGAGTGGTGAGTGAATGCAGTACAGTGGTAATAAGAGTGGTGAGTGTCTGCAGTACAGTGGTAATAAGAGTGGTGAGTGAATGCAGTACAGTGGTAATAAGAGTGGTGAGTGAATGCAGTACAGTGGTAATAAGAGTGGTGAGTGAATGCAGTACAGTGGTAATAAGAGTGGTGAGTGAATGCAGTACAGTGGTAATAAGAGTGGTGAGTGAATGCAGTACAGTGGTAATAAGAGTGGTGAGTGTCTGCAGTACAGTGGTAATAAGAGTGGTGAGTGAATGCAGTACAGTGGTAATAAGAGTGGTGAGTGAATGCAGTACAGTGGTAATAAGAGTGGTGAGTGAATGCAGTACAGTGGTAATAAGAGTGGTGAGTGAATGCAGTACAGTGGTAATAAGAGTGGTGAGTGAATGCAGTACAGTGGTAATGAATGAGAGTGGTGAGTGAATGCAGTACAGTGGTAATGAATGAGAGTGGTGAGTGA
>NC_044498.1:890000-907500 GCF_902362185.1 Chanos chanos
ATACAAACACTCAACACACACATAACACAGTCCTTGAAAACACATAACACACACAACATACACCTTCAAACACACAACACACGCACAACACACACACAACACACACCTTCAAACACACAACACACTCCCTCAAACACAGAACACACATCCACCACACACACCTTCAAACACACAACACACACACACACAACATACACCTTCAAACACACAACACACAAACAACACATCTTCAAACACATGACACACCTCAAAGACATAGCACACACACAACACACACCTTCAAAAAACAGCACACACATTACATGCATTACACACAAGTTCAAAAACATTCAGTAGACAAATACCCACTGAATCAAACTGTAAGCCATTTTCTCCATATATTAAAATGTGATCCTATCAGGCATTTTTCAACTGAGTAAGCGCTTACTCTGTCATTTATAGACTGTAATTACAGTGTAACAACTGTGCTTATTAAACATTTAATTCTGCGTGTCTTGTCGCTGAACTTCCTCAGCCATTGTGTGTGTGTGTGTGTGTGTGTGTGTGTGTGAGCATGTGTGTCCGATTGTGAGTTTATTCACATGCTTTGCTCTTGTCTATGTTGTGTCTGTAATAAACTGTTTCAGAAAAAGTCATGAAAAGTAGATTAGTTCTTACTGGTTAGTTCTACTTGTGTGTGTTGGTGTGAGAGTCTATGACTCCCTCAGAGAGACCCTGTACAGCAGTTCTCTTCCCCCTGAGAAGCCTGTTTTATTGTAACTGTTGCCTACAAATGTGTTAAAATTGTACCTGGAATTTCTTGCTGGAACATGTTCTTATATTTTATTCATATGTTAGGATGTAGTAGCAGTTGTGTCGGGAGAGGCACTGACATGCACATGAGATGCTGGAGAATACAGGCTACCTGAGTGTTGTGGTCTCTTTAAGAAGAGAGTAAAAGAGGTTTTGTGACAGAGGAGCAGAGGAACTGTACTAATGATTCCAGGAACACTTGTCTGGTTCTTTCCCCTTTCCCTCCTCTCAGACTCTGTCTCCACGTCTGAGTCTGTTTGTTCGGCCAACGTACGAGTGCCACTGGACCCGTACTGCTGAGGATGAAGCTCAGCCCTGCTGAGAGTGGAACCGTTAAGTCACAGAGCGTGTGCTGGATTTCTGTACAAATTTCCCAGTTTTGGCTGTGCAGTGGAATGTGAAACTGATAAAAAATAGTTAATAAGAGAAAAAAATTGTTAAAACAATAGTTAAAACAGCTGAAAAATATATAAGTGCGCCTACGTCCACGTTATTCACAGCATGTAGTGCTGTTTTAGATTAGTGACCAGTCAGTTTGTTTCCTTGACCATGAATGTAAAGACAGAGGCTAGTGAGGAGTCCTGACTTTTCCCTAACAGCATCAACATTTGGCTCCAAGTCATCTTTACTGACTTTCCTCTTTCACCCTCTCCCTCTCCCTCTCTCTCTCTCTCTCTCTCTCTTTCTCTCTCTCTCTCTCTCTGGCTCTGTCCCTCTCTCTCTCTCTGTCGGCTGGTGGTAATGACTCAGTGTGTGAGGTGCTGAACGGGTCGTATATTAATGAGTCGTTTTCTGAGCTGACAGTCCCTGTATCTCAGAGCTGTGTTTGGGTGACAGTCTCTGTGTCTCAGGGCTGTGTTTGGGTGACCATCTCTGTGTTGCAGGGCTGTGTTTGGTTGACAGCCTCTGTGTCTCAGGGCTGTGTTTGGGTGACAGTCTCTGTGTCTCAGGGCTGTGTTTGGGTGACAGTCTCTGTGTTTCAGGGCTGTGTTTGGGTGACAGTCTCTGTGTTTCAGGGCTGTGTTTGGGTGACCATCTCTGTGTTTCAGGGCTGTGTTTGGGAACAATAGCTGGAATGAGGGAGAACATGTGTGAGGAGAAAGGAGAGCTTTGGGACACGCGTGTGCTGAGGAATAACAAATCCATTTCCTGCTGGTTCGCACACAGCAGCTGTGGGACGGAAGGGTGAATGGCATGGCACACAGGAAACAGCCATGAGAATGTCGTGTGTATAGACATGTGTGTGCACTGGGATTTGTAAATAACTCTGTGTGGTATGGAGAGGAGTTTGTGTGCAGGGTCTACTCGCTTCTTGGCCTGTGTTTTCTATGCATATGTAGAATATTAGTGCCCTGACTGCCTGCGGGTGTATATTACACACACTGTATATTACACACACTGTACATTACACAGGCTGTATATTACACAGGCTGTATATTACACACACTGTATATTACACACACTGTACATTACACAGGCTATATATTACACACACTGTATATTACACACACTGTATATAACACACACTGTATATAACACAGGCTGTATATTACACACACTGTATATTACACAGGCTGTATATTACACACACTGTATATTACACACACTGTACATTACACACACTGTACATTACACACACTGTATATTACACACACTGTATATTACACAGGCTATATATTACACACACTGTATATTACACACACTGTATATTACACACACTGTATATAACACACACTGTATATAACACAGGCTATATATTACACACACTGTATATTACACAGGCTGTATATTACACACACTGTATATTACACACACTGTACATTACACACACTGTATATTACACACACTGTATATTACACACACTGTATATTACACAGGCTATATATTACACACACTGTATATTACACACACTGTATATTACACACACTGTACATTACACACACTGTACATTACACACACTGTATATTACACACACTGTATATTACACAGGCTATATATTACACACACTGTATATTACACACACTGTATATTACACACACTGTATATAACACACACTGTATATAACACAGGCTGTATATTACACACACTGTATATTACACAGGCTGTATATTACACACACTGTATATTACACACACTGTACATTACACACACTGTATATTACACACACTGTATATTACACACACTGTATATTACACAGGCTATATATTACACACACTGTATATTACACACACTGTATATTACACACACTGTATATAAAACACACTGTATATAACACAGGCTGTATATTACACACACTGTATATTACACAGGCTGTATATTACACACACTGTATATTACACACACTGTATATTACACACACTGTATATAACACACACTGTATATAACACAGGCTGTATATTACACACACTGTATATTACACAGGCTGTATATTACACACACTGTATATTACACACACTGTATATAACACAGGCTGTATATTACACACACTGTATATTACACACACTGTACATTACACACACTGTATATTACACACACTGTATATTACACAGGCTGTATATTACACACACTGTATATTACACAGGCTGTACATTACACACACTGTATATTACACACACTGTATATAACACAGGCTGTATATTACACACACTGTACATTACACACACTGTACATTACACACACTGTATATTACACAGACTGTATATTACACACACTGTATATTACACACACTGTATATTACACACTCTGTATATTACACACACTGTACATTACACACACTGTATATTACACACACTGTATATTACACAGGCTGTATATTACACACACTGTATATTACACAGGCTGTATATTACACACACTGTATATTACACACACTGTATATTACACACTCTGTATATTACACACACTGTACATTACACACACTGTATATTACACACACTGTATATTACACAGGCTGTATATTACACACACTGTATATAACACACACTGTATATTACACACACTGTATATAACACAGGCTGTATATTACACACACTGTATATTACACAGGCTGTATATTACACACACTGTATATTACACAGGCTGTATGTTACACACACTGTATATTACACACACTGTATATTACACAGGCTGTCTGCCTGCCCTGTTTTTGGACAGAGTTTCACACATGTTCTCTTACACAGCATGCACACTAGGCTTTCCTCTGTAAACAGCACCACACAGACAGAGCTAGGCTTTATGTGTGGGCAGAAACTGCAGTTGTGTGGTGTTTATGGAAAATACTGAGTGTCAGTGTCCGTACATACAGGAATACTGACTGGGCTGAACCACATGGTCTCTCTGTGTGTTTAGGCTGAACACAGAGAGCTGATACCTTAACACTTTAACCAGGAGAGTGCGGTGTCCGGCGGGGACTAATTTTTGGCCAAACACAACCTAAGATAACACACACACACACACACTCACACACACACACACACACACACACACACACACACACACACACTCACACACACACACACACTCACACACACACACACACAATTGCTAATTGTGGCTGAAGAGTGTGTATGTGTGTGGTCAAATCATCCTGCTGGTTTACAGTGGCAGAGTGACACACACACACAGGGGACCAAGGGCTCCGGAGGGAACACTATAGTAGCTCATTCTCCATTTCCCCAGTGTGTGTATGACAGCAGGACAATGGGTGACAGCGTTACAGACCGTGTTACACACCATGTCACAGTGTTAAAAACGGTGTTACAGACAGTGATACACAGACAGTGCTAAAAACAAGACATGGGGTGACAGCGTTACAGACTGGGATACAGACGGTGTTACTCACAGTGTCACGGACAGTTTCACAGACAGCGCTACACATTGTGTCACAGACAGTATTACAGAGTTAAAAACAGTGATACAGACAGTGATACACAGACGGTGTTACAGACAGTGATACAGACAGTGATACACAGACGGTGTTACAGACAGTGATACAGACAGTGATACACAGACGGTGTTACAGACAGTGATACAGACAGGGTCACAGACGGTGTTACAGACAGTGATACAGACAGGGTCACAGACGGTGTTACAGACAGTGATACAGACAGGGTCACAGACGGTGTTACAGACAGTGATACAGACAGGGTCACAGACGGTGTTACAGACAGTGATACAGACAGGGTCACAGACGGTGTTACAGACAGTGATACAGACAGGGTCACAGACGGTGTTATAGACAGTGATACAGACAGGGTCACAGACGGTGTTACAGACAGTGATACAGACAGGGTCACAGACTGGGCCTGACTGGTACTTTCTATTTTCTGTTCTGGGCACTAATATTAGACAGAGATCATTTTCCCTCCTGGACAAAACAAGAGACTCGGTTTTATTAGTCTCCCTCATAAAACCTGATGGAAAATTGTTTTTCTCATATTTTTTCCCAAACAGAGATGAAAATATCATGTAAACTCAGGGAATCTGGCCCTGAAATAAAAGCAACTTTGGATGAAGAACTAAAGGAAAATAAATGTATCTGAAAGTTAGGGTTAGTCTGTCAGTTTTACCACGTGAATTTAAACCATCTCACACACTCTGTTCACCATCCAAACATGAGAAAATGTTGATGTTTGCATATGCTGATGTCTGCGTTTGTGTGCTGATTTGTGTGTTTTTGTGTGGTTATGTGTGTTTGTGTGTGTGTTGGCGTGTGAAGTTTCAAACAGTCTCCCCGTATTGTAGTTGCGTTGTTTGAATGTTGTTTGAATGTTTGCCTCATTTTTCATCATGAAAACCATTTTAGAAAGCTAATTAACTTTATCGTTTTTCTGGCTAATTATTATTTTGGAAAGCTAATATGTTCCCATAATCCTTTTGATGGGGTCCTCACCAAGAACACAACAATACATATTTTGGATGTGATATCTTAACTTGTGGAGACATCAGTTTCAGTCAACCAGCAAATCCTGCATTTTTTTGTAGAAATATGTCTAGTATTCAGTTAATGATAAAAATGATTGCCCATCTGTGATGTAGCGTTGAAATGTTCTGTTGGTAAAACATGAAGCCATGCAGACAGAACTGACCAGTGACTAACATTTATGAAAACATCCACTTAACAGCAATGACTTATCACTCCACCAAACCAGCAATTCTAATTAATATTGATTAAGCCTCTCTCTCTCTATCTCTCTCTCTCACTCACTCTGTCTCTGTCTCTCTCTCTCCTGTGTGTTTGGCCTTGTGGACCAGTGGACCAATGTTTAGTGTATCAGCTTCCAGACTGAGAAATGTTACTAACATCACTGATATACACATGTCTGTGTGTGTGTGTGTGTGTGTGTGTGTGTGTGTGTGTGTGAGTGTGAGTGCGTGTTTGTATGTGATATGATGATATGATGTGTGTATGTGTGTGTGAGTGTGTTACTGGGTAGTGAAATTAAATGTCACTCTTGGAGATTGATGTGTTTTCAGATAGCAGGTGGAAAATAGAGCCACAGATCTCTCTGAGGTTGCGTGCGTGCACACACACACGCACACACATACACACACGCACGCACACACACACACTGACAGTCATGCTGGTGCACATTAGCCAAGAGAAAGACAGTGACTGTGACATGCTTTTCTCTATGTTAATGTGAATGTGTTATATGTGTGAGTGTGTGTGTGTGTCTCTCTGTGTTAGTGTGAGTGTGTTATATGTGTGTGTGTGTGTTTGTTTCTCTATGTTAATGTTAGTGTGTTATATGTGTGTGTGTGTGTTTCTCTCTCTCCCTATGTTAGTGTGTGTGTGTGTGTGTGTGTTATATGTGTGTGTTTGTTTCTCTATGTTAGTGTGTGTGTGTTATATGTGTGTGTTTGTTTCTTTATGTTAACGTGAGTGTGTTATATGTGTGTGTGTGTGTTTCTCTCTCTCCCTATGTTAATGTGAGTATGTTATGTATGTGTGTGTGTGTGTGTGTGTGTGTGTGTGTGTCTCTCTGTGTTAGTGTGAGTGTGTTATATGTGTGTGTGTGTGTTTCTCTCTCTCCCCTTGTTAATGTGAGTATGTTATATGTGTGTGTGTGTGTGTCTCTCTGTGTTAGTGTGAGTGTGTTATATGTGTGTGTGTGTGTGTGTTTGTTTCTCTATGTTAGTGTGTGTGTGTTTGTTTCTCTATGTTAGTGTGTGTGTGTTATATGTGTGTGTTTGTTTCTCTATGTTAGTGTGTGTGTTATATGTGTGTGTTTGTTTCTCTATGTTAGTGTGTGTGTGTGTGTGTGTGTGTGTGTATATATGTGTGTGTGTGTGTGTGTTAGTGTGTGTGTGTGTGTGTTATATATGTGTGTGTGTGTGTTATATGTGTGTGTGTGTGTGTGTTATATGTGTGTGAAGAGAAGGCTATAAAACACAGGCTCACGGAGCTGAAAACTCTCTCTCACAGTCAGTGTCAGGGTTCATCAGGAGGTTACCGTGGCAACAGCGTTGGGCCCAGCGGAGAGTGTGTGTATTTGGGGTGAGAGAGCACGTGTGTGTGTGTGTGTGTGTGTTTTATCCTCTGGTCTGAAGCCATGCATGCACAGAATCTCTAAAGGTTTGCGGGGGTCTGTGAGTTTGTTAAGCTGAGACAGATATTGGTAGCGACAGTCAGTGTTAGATACTGCGTGTAAAAATCCTGTTTTAATAGGTATGTTTTTTTTTCTCTCTTTCTCTCTCTCTTCCTCTCTGTGCCACATCTGACAGACCAGGTAAGTAATTTTAGATTACACATCTTTTGATTTCTCTCTGTGAGTGTCTGGATTCATTTTATCACTGCCTTCTCTTTCTCCTCTTCTATCTTCTCTGATCTGTTCTTCAATGCAAACTAAATCCATCTTAGAAATTGAGTTGACATTTTCCTGTTCAGACACACCAGTGCTAGCAGGCTGGTCTTATTGGTCGTTGTGAGAGACTGACTGGGAGATGAAGCTGTTGAATATTCAGCGGTTGTGGTCGCACCACGACATGTGTTTGATGAGTTTGGAGAAAATCATAAGGAAGGAAGGTCTGCCTTCATCTTCATCCTCAGAGACTCCAATCAAAACACGACCCAGTGCTACATTCAACATGCAAATACAATAGCAAATGAAAAAAACTGGTACAATATCACACACACACGCGCACACACACACACACACACAGTAGGGTTCAGAAGTCTGAGTCCAATACCAAGGACTTTTTTTTTATGTAATCGTTTATTAAATTATATTAATTAATTATATATTATTAAACAATAATCCAAGTTTTCAGTCAAGTGATATTTTTCAACAAGATTACTTAATATTTATCTAAAATTACTAAAACAAAAAACAAAAACAAACAAACAAACACACAAACAAAATGTTTTAGTATTAACAACAGTAAAACAGTCTCAGTAGTTGGCATTTCCACCTTTAGCCTTAAGCGTCCCCTTTCCCTGGCATCGATTCTCCACGTTTCCGCAGATTTCGAGAGTCCATGTCATTCCAGCATGCTTTCAGACCAACCCACAGAGGGTCATGTGACATTACACCATGTTTTGCCTTTTACCTTTTCGCATGTAACCAGAGATGTTTCGTTGGGTTGAGCTGTAGTGACTGTGGAGGGAACTCCCTCTGTGGTTCCCTGGACTTCACACAGTCCTGGAACAGCTTTGGCTGATGTTTAAGATCTTTCCACAAAACTTTAAGCCAGAAAGCGTTGTGTGCCCCTCGATTCGGTCAGTGTGTGGTTGATCCTGTGTGAGTCGCCAACTCCAGAGCAACTCCTGAGTATTTCCACCACTCTGTTTGACTGTAGGTTCTATACATTGCTGCTGTAACTTCCCATGCAGCCTTTAACCTCCTCAAACACTCCCTCCTCACACACACTCTCCTTACACACACTCCTCACACACTCTCCTCACACACACTCCTCACACACACTCTTCACACACTCTCTCCTCACACATAGACATCACAAACACACTCTCCTCACACACTCTCTCCTCACACACACTCTCTCCTCACACACACACTCCTCACACACACTCTCTCCTCACACACTCTCTCCTCACACACACACTCTCCTCACACACACTCTCTCCTCACTCACACTCTCTCCTCACACACACTCCTCACACATTCTCTCCTCACACACACTCTCCTCACACACACTCTCCTAACACACTCTCTCCTTACACACACTCCTCACACACACTCTCTCCTCACACACACTCTCTCCTAACACACTCTCTCCTCACTCACACTCTCTTCTCACACACACTCTCTCCTCACTCACACTCTCTCCTCACTCACACTCTCCTCACTCACACTCTCTCCTCACACACACTCTCTCCTCACTCACACTCTCCTCACACACATTCTCTCCTCACACACACTCTCTCCTCACACACTCTCTCCTCACACACACTCTCCTCACACACACTCACTCCTCACATACACACTCTCCTCACACACACTCTCCTCACACTCTCTCCTAACACACTCTCTCCTCACACACACTCTCCTCACACTCTCTCCTAACACACTCTCTCCTCACACACACTCTCTCCTCACACACACTCTCCTCATACATACACATCACACACACACTCTCCTCACACACTCTCTCCTCACATACACTCGTCCTCATCTGTGAGTGAGATTTTCCTCCAGTCTTGGACAATGAAACTCCAGCATTGTTTGGCCCATGCCGAATGTTTACACTTCTTCTGTCACCAGAGAACTGGTTTGGAAACTGCTAGTCTTCCGTGAGGGTTGAGCTTACCCGACTGTGTTTTGGCTTTTCCTGTCTGGTGAGGAGTTTTGTCTTCGTTTGGCTTTCTGACGCTGGCCTGTCTGGGGACAGTGTTACACCGATACGCTGTTCTTCTGATGGCTCGGTCAGTCTGTTTTGGGTGAGAGGGACTTGGTTTGTGAAAATCTCTCCAGTATGCATTGGACCTCCTCCCAATTATAAACTTTCAGTGTAGCCGCAGCCTGGTGCTGGCATAGTTCTTCAGTACTCAGGAGAAAACTTTGTCCTCACGCTACTTCACTAAGCTCCTCTGACGCTGTTTAAAATGGAGTGGAAAACATTTTTTAAGAGAAATGCTTCTCAGATAGTGAAAGCCCAAGCAGTAGTGATGATTACATTAGGAGGGTCATATTAATTGAGTCAATCTGAGATACTGTTAAAAAGGACCAAAACAATCCACCCTGTGTATAACGAACATACGCTCGCATTTGAATGAAATATATGTTGTCATTCTGCCCTGCGATGGACTGGACGACCTGTCCAGGGTGTTTCCCCGCCTTTCGCCCAATGAGCGCTGGGACAGGCTCCAGCACCCCCCGCAACCCTAACTGGGATGAGCGGCTTGGAAAATGAATGAATATGGTGTCACAACAACTAAACAGACTTGAGCAGGAAGACATGTGAACAAGACATGCAGGCAGGTTTTAAATTTTTTACAAATGTTTCTCAGAGAGCTAAAATTTTTCATTTTTACCATTTCTACAAAATGTACTCTTGAATAATAAGTGTCCACTGAGTAAAAATGTGTAATAGTTTTTGATAAATGAGGAAATAAAAGGAATTTTTGTTAGAGGACTTTTGCTCTAAAACAGCTGTGAATTCATTTGATAAAACTTTTGTTAAGCTTTCTCTCTGCACTGTGGTCTTTGCATTCATTGTTTTGTGTGTGTGTGTGTGTGTGTGTGTGTGTTCCTCTTGCTGATTCCCATATGACATACAGAGCATCATGACCAGTGTTGGGGAAGCGACTTTGAAAGTTACCAATTACTTCACACTGGAAGAAGTTGAACTACAGCAAAGCTACTCCAGGGAGAAATCTAGTTTGGTTGGCTAACGCTTCTTACATAAAATAATTCAAACTACTTTGTAAAGAAATCATCAAATTGAAAATGTACATGTGATATGAAATTATAACAAAATATAATACAACATGTCACATGCCAGCACAAAATGCCACTCAATTGAGTTTATTGCAAAAAGTGCCCACCTGTTCACAGGTCATACATAAATCGGAAGAATAAAATGCCCCACTATTCACAGGAAAGTGGAAAGAACGTCACCTTCGGTTTGGGTTCTGAGGGTTAATTTGGTGAATTTTGCCTGGGACACAGCAGCACTGACAGTTTGCCTCGTAGGAAACTTTGCCGTTGTATTCTGGCAGATCCAGACTTACCATCTGAAGAAAACTGTGGTCTTTTCCAGAATTCCTACTGTAGTCTTTCCATCTCCTCACCTTTGTCCGGATGCTTCCTCTAATAATAAAAGAAAGACCCATTTTGAATAGGAATGAACATAGAATAGCATGACATTTATAATGGTCCATAGAATTACCCTCTGTATCACCAGATCAATTTTAAATAAAATTGTACGCTGTCACAATATTAACCTTATGTGGCAAAAGAACTGGAAGCCAACCTCAGCCTAACCAGACCTTCATCTGAATGATTCTGGCTAAGCTATTCATAGTATTGGATTGATCGGTTGGCAAACATAGGTGATTGGAAGCAAATAGTAGGTGATTGTCATGAAAGACTGGTCCCTTGCATCGCGTCATATTGTATGGGTGGCAAAACGTTAGCTAATATTAGCTTTATATCAGCTAACCTGACATTAGCTGGTTAGTGACATATTAGTTTTTGATAGAACATAATTATTGTCATGCAAACTAATGGTACAGAATTTATTTAATTAGAATAACAGTGACATTCAATGAATTAAATCACTTGCCTGTATGTAACATTACAATGTGGCTAAGTTATCGAAATTTCGCTAACTTGGCTAGCAAAGTCAATGTTCAATGAATTATTTAATGTCAGCGCACTAACCTTTATATAATAATAGTAATAATAATAATAATAATAATAATAATAATGCAAGTTTATTTAGAACCCAATATCACTAATTATAGTCTCATAGGGCTTTACATGTGCACAACAGTTAAATCAAAATTATATTATCCGTAAGTTAGAGAAAATTGATGTCTTTAGTCTAGTTTTAAAGGTATGAAGACAGTTTGCCTCCCTAATTTCTTTAGGTAAACCATTCCAGAGAAAGGGAGAGCGGTAGGAAAAGGCTCGGTTACCAGCGGACTTCTTTTTAACCCTTGGAACGACTAATAGTCCAGAGCCTTGAGAGCGCAGGGTTACCAGTGGACTTCTTTTTAACCCTTGGAAGGACTAATAGTCCAGAGCCTTGAGAGCGCAGGGTTACCAGTGGACTTCTTTTTAACCCTTGGGACGACTAATAGTCCAGAGCCTTGAGAGCGCAGGGTTACCAGTGGACTTCTTTTTAACCCTTGGGACGACTAATAGTCCAGAGCCTTGAGAGCGCAGGGTTACCAGTGGACTTCTTTTTAACCCTTGGGACGACTAATAGTCCAGAGCCGTGAGAGCGCAGGGTTACCAGTGGACTTCTTTTTAACCCTTGGGACGACTAATAGTCCAGAGCCGTGAGAGCGCAGGGTTACCAGTGGACTTCTTTTTAACCCTTGGGACGACTAATAGTCCAGAGCCTTGAGAGCGCAGGGTTACCAGTGGACTTCTTTTTAACCCTTGGAAGGACTAATAGTCCAGAGCCTTGAGAGCGCAGGGTTACCAGTGGACTTCTTTTTAACCCTTGGGACGACTAATAGTCCAGAGCCGTGAGAGCGCAGGGTGTTTCACGTGTTCTTAGATTTGGGTTTGACGTCTTCGCCGTAGAGGATGTGTTTACAGCTCACAAGTAAAAAGACGTGTCGGTTTTGTCGGTGGAGCGAGTCAGTGTCACGTATTTGCTTAAGTATGGCCACGGGGATTCTTCCTCAGGCTGAAATTCGGAGGGTTTATCCACGATGACGCTGTCGCTGTGTGAGCACTAGGCCACGCCCACCCTCCTGCACATGCACTGCACAGAGGTCAGGCGTGTGGAGGTGGCTGCCTGACGAGCGCATTGCCTGGGCATGCACGCACAGAGGTCAGGATGAAATGCACTGCACAGAGGTCAGGATGAAATGCACTGCACAGAGGTCAGGATGAAATGCACTGCACAGAGGTCAGGATGAAATGCCCTGCACAGAGGTCAGGATGAAATGCCCTGCACAGAGGTAAGGATGAAATGCACTGCACAGAGGTCTGGATGAAATGCACTGCACAGAGGTCAGGATGAAAGAAGAAGGGGGCGTGGCTAGTCAAAGGGGGTTCAGTAGTTTCTTTGGAATCATGTGACCATTGTGACACGTGAAATTCAGATGGAGGGCAGGAAGTGAAGAATCTATGTACTGTGCAGACTGGAAATGGAAGAATGTGAGTCCATAAAAGGGTTGGATGAACCTGCACGCAGCGGGTATTGTCAGAACATTGAAACACACATTGGATGTGATCCATACAAAATGAAGAAAAGCAATTTTTCCCACAATTTGACCGATTTGCCTGGTGTGGAGGCAATCGACATTACAAAGTAAGGACATTTTCACATGACTAAGGACAAACACGCAACAGACATTACTGTATCTTTTAAAAAAGTATGTATGTTTATGATTTATGAAGATTGTATAGATTACAAAATACAGAACGTTCATTTGTGGCTCCTTGTTGACACTTCAGGGTACTGAGAGTGAAACTCCTGAATGAAACAGGGTTCTCTCCACATCTTCCGGCAACACGCAGCTGAATCAGGCCCTTTCCTCTCGCAGATGCGATGCCTCGGTCATTGGTTTACCTCGCTGATAACCAAGAGGCACCGTAGGACGAAAGCACGCCGGTTTGTGACATCATATGCAAAGAACCCATTGCAATAGAAAGGCAATGGTAAAGTAAAAATATGACCCAAAATTGTTTATATTCTCAGTAGTTAACTACACACAAAAAATGGCAAAAAAGTAATTTAACTACTTGAATTAACTATGCAAATATGATTATAGTTGAACTACCAGCAAGGCAAAGGCAAAGGCAAAGGCAAATTTATTTATGTACAGTTTAAACCCAGGGGTCATTCAAGGTGCTTCACATCAGGAACAAAAGTAAAACAGGTACAAATACAGTTATATTAAAAGAAAGAAGTAGAAACAACAGGAATAATTATAAACAAGAAAGAACCAGACAGACAGTGAATGTCAGAGACAGACAGACAGCTAAATGTAAGAAACAGACAGACAGCTAAATGTAAGAACCAGACAGACAGCTAAATGTCAGAGACTGCTATGTCACTGTGTATAGTTTCCAGGTGTTTGCATGTGCTGAGGTCCAGAGTTGTCTGGAGCAGTGCTGTTAACTGCACTGGGCTTACAGCGTTAGAGGAACGAGTGTTGCATCAGTGTTTGTTTATGAGGTCATTTAAAAGAGCTCGTGTTTTGCCGGAGGCTGCCCTCCCTGAATGGAGACGTAGAATAATGAGATATAGATTAAAAGGCAAACTCATTCCCAGCCTCGTTTAAAGGCAGCGCAGAGGATGGCACTGTTCCAGGAGAGAGGGATCAGGTCTCTAAACCACCCAGCAAGACAACAGGTTCCTACTCACACATCTCTTTCTTTCTTTCTTTCTTTCTTTCTTTCTTTCTTTCTTCACTTATTCCATCTGTGGGTGGTGGATGAGTGTGTCGTCCAGACAGGGGAGGGGACAGACCCCAAAGCTCTGTGGAAAATGAAGTTTTTCAGTGGTGACTGGGGCCTTTGAAACAGTGAATGGGGTCATTAAAAGAGAAGCTGATTGGAGAGCCAGTGCATGAGCCTTTAATGTCATTCATTTTTTAATGCTTTATTGTCAGTGTGGAGACGTGACCAGACGTGCTGTTAGCTGTGGGGGTTTGACGTTGTGTAAAACATTAAATCATACCGAGTTCATATTGTTATACGAAATCTACCAATGCTGTAGACTCCAGGTTCGAGGTTTCCCATGTGAAAACAAACATCATCCTCATTCTGGGCAGGAGTTCCGTCATAAGGTTTAAATATGCAAATGAGGATGCATGCATGATTAATGAAGGTCCCCATAATGTTGATGGATTCATTAATACCACGGCAACATGACTGGACGTACAGTGCTCTGAATACAGAAGCACACAGCTGACACTGACTGTATTACACAACAAACGCTGAAGGTGACCACACACACACTCACACACACACATAAACACACTCACACACACACATGCACGCACCCATGCATGCACACACATAAACACACTCACACACACACCCACACACGCGCACACATAAACACACACACACACACGGACACGCACTCATACACACACATGCACACACATAAACACACTCACACACACACATGTGCGCGCACACATAAACACACACACACACGCACCCACACACGCGCACACATAAACACACACACACACACGGACACGCACTCATACACACACATGCACACACATAAACACACTCACACACACACACATAAACACACACACATACACGCATTCATACAAACACATACACACACATAAACACACTCACACACACACACACACACTCTCCCACACACATAAACACACACACACACACACACATACACATACACGTATTCATACAAACACATGCACACACATAAACACACTCACACACACACACTCTCCCACACACATAAACACATTCATACACACACACACACACAGTGCATGGTCAGTATGAGACTGTGTCACCCACATGTCAGAACAGGCTCAGCAGTGAATGTGAAAGAATTTCATTCATATGTGTGTGTGCATGTTTGGGGGTTCGACTACTGAATGTGAGAGTGTTGTGTGTGTGTGTGTGTGTGTGTGTGTGTGTGTGTGTGTGTGTGTGTGTGTGTGTGTAAAAATTGCACTATTTTATATTTTATAGTCACCGAATGACTGAAATGGGCCTTTATTCATTTACTCCACTGGCTGAACCAGACAAAAATCTCCCTCTCTCTCTCTCCCTCTCTCTGTCTCTCTCTCTCTATTTCTCTCTCTCTCTCTCTCTCTGTCTCTCTCTCTCTATTTCTCTCTCTCTCTCTCTCTCTGTCTTTCTTTCTCTCTCTCCCACCCCTCTATCTCCCTCCTTCTCTTTTCCCCTCTCTTTCTTGCTTTCTCTCTCTCATTCTTTTGCTCTCCCTCTCTCTCTCTCAGATTTAGAATCAATTCCTTCAGTGTTATTAAGGTACCAATTAAGACCATTCCGGATCAATCCACATTTTCCTGCGTTTTCCTGCATTTTTCCAAGAGTCAGTGGGCTGCTAGCAATCAATGGTTATTCTTCAGTGATTTCTCACCTTCACACTGGAGATTGATCAGCAGAATAAAATGATTAGCGCTTATATCACACACACACACACACACACACACACAGACAAACACACACGCACGCGCACACACACACACACACACACACACACACACACACACAGACAAACACACACACACACACGCACGCGCACACACGCACACACACACACACACGCACACAGACACACACAAACACACACACACATGCCATCAGAGAGAGGGAGAGAGCATGAAAACAAAGACAGACACTCCTGGTAAATATATACACAGCAAAAACACACAAACTCACATAGAGAAGGAACACACTTATTCACCACTTCACACTAAGACACACTTGCACAAGCATGCAGACTCACACACTGTTACGAGAGTTAGTGATGACATTATAGGTTGCTGCTGCCTCTGTCTTTTCGATCTGTCCGTTCTCTTGTAGGTGGAGTCTGAC
The DNA here is from genome assembly GCF_902362185.1 of Chanos chanos. Classification (NCBI taxonomy): domain Eukaryota; kingdom Metazoa; phylum Chordata; class Actinopteri; order Gonorynchiformes; family Chanidae; genus Chanos; species Chanos chanos. Next base: position 906,497 of record NC_044498.1, read on the forward strand.
ACGGATTCGTTTGTGGGCGGGGCCTCTCCTATTTAAGCGACCCGTCCCAAGATGGCTCCCTCTCTCTCACTCTCCCTCATTCTCGATTCCCTCGGGCAGACGCGGAAACTACCTTTCGTTTATAGCGGACGTTATTTAGTTTCTTGTGTTAGTTAATGTCGTTATAGTTTGTAAACACCTGGGTCATTTACTGTACATGAGTATATTTTGGCGGGCACTTGTTTTTGAGCACTGTAGGGCAGGTTCAGCGAGGGTAGCAGCAAGTGGGACGGAAGACTCACGTTTTTCTTTTCAGGAGCCAGGGAAGTTACTTTGTGCACAAGGAAGAAAGCGTGAGGGTTTTTTCTTTTTTTTATTATCTTGTCTTCTGTTTTCCCCGTTGTTCTCATTTGCTGCCGCCTCGATCCCTTATTTTGTGAGTTTTGTTAATTTTCATTAAAATTGTCAAGTAAAAGGTTAAGCGTACGGAACGGTGTGGGGTTTTTTTTATGTTACTGCGTCCTGCTTCGGTCTTTTTTTTAAGAAAAAAGGCTGGGCTCGTAACACACACACACACACACACACACTCACACACACACACACACACACACACACTCACACACACACAAGCCCTATCGTTCCTCTCCATTGTCTGAATACCTATACATCTCCATGTGAGTGTATGTTTGTTGTGTGTTCATTTTTGTTTACACTCTCTGTTGACTTATTTGTGCATCAGAGAGAGCAATCGCTGAGATGGTGAATTAATTTTATGCAGATGTGTGAAACAGGGCAGTGACAGAACTCCATGCAAATGAGGTTTTTGTTAAACAGTTTTTGGCAGGAGGCGCAAACACTCCCTATTCCCTCTTTCCACCACTGTCATCCAGACTGCATCCTCTCTCTCTCTCTCTCTCTCTGTCTCTCTCTCTCTCTCTCTCTCCCTCTCTCTCTCACACGCACACGCACACAGAAAGCCAGAGTTCTTGGATATGTGTGTGGAGGTGATGTGCATGTGTGCATGT
>NC_044498.1:912500-919399 GCF_902362185.1 Chanos chanos
GTGTATTGAAGTGCAGTGTAGTGTAGTGTGGAGTGATGTATTGAAGTGCAGTGTAGTGTAGTGTGGAGTGGTGTAGTGTAGTGTAGTGTAGTGTAGTGTGGAGTGGTGTAGTGTAGTGTAGTGTATTGAAGTGCAGTGCAGTGTAGTGTGGAGTGGTGTAGTGTAGTGTAGTGTATTGAAGTGCAGTGTAGTGTAGTGTGGAGTGGTGTAGTGTAGTGTAGTGTATTGAAGTGCAGTGTAGTGTAGTGTGGAGTGGTGTAGTGTAGTGTAGTGTATTTAAGTGCAGTGTAGTGTAGTGTGGAGTGGTGTAGTGTAGTGTAGTGTATTGAAGTGTAGTGTAGTGTAGTGTAGTGTGGAGTGGTGTAGTGTAGTGTAGTGTATTGAAGTGCAGTGTAGTGTAGTGTAGTGTGGAGTGGTGTAGTGTAGTGTAGTGTATTGAAGTGCAGTGTAGTGTAGTGTGGAGTGGTGTAGTGTAGTGTAGTGTAGTGTGGAGTGGTGTAGTGTAGTGTAGTGTAGTGTGGAGTGGTGTAGTGTAGTGTAGTGTAGTGTATTGAAGTGCAGTGTAGTGTAGTGTGGAGTGGTGTAGTGTAGTGTAGTGTAGTGTGGAGTAGTGTAGTGTAGTGTAGTGTAGTGTAGTGTGGAGTGGTGTAGTGTAGTGTAGTGTATTGAAGTGCAGTGTAGTGTAGTGTGGAGTGGTGTAGTGTAGTGTAGTGTAGTGTAGTGTATTGTAGTGTAGTGTAGTGTAGTGTGTTGTAGTGTAGTGTAGTGTATTGAAGTGCAGTGTAGTGTAGTGTGGAGTGGTGTAGTGTAGTGTAGTGTATTGAAGTGCAGTGTAGTGTAGTGTGGAGTGGTGTAGTGTAGTGTAGTGTAGTGTATTGTAGTGTAGTGTAGTGTGGTGTAGTGTAGTGTAGTGTATTGAAGTGTAGTGTAGTGTAGTGTGGAGTGGTGTAGTGTAGTGTAGTGTAGTGTGGAGTGGTGTAGTGTAGTGTAGTGTATTGAAGTGCAGTGTAGTGTAGTGTGGAGTGGTGTAGTGTAGTGTAGTGTAGTGTGGAGTGGTGTAGTGTAGTGTAGTGTATTGAAGTGCAGTGTAGTGTAGTGTGGAGTGGTGTAGTGCAGTGTAGTGTAGTGTGGAGTGGTGTAGTGTAGTGTAGTGTAATGTAGTGCAGTGTAGTGTAGTGTGGAGTGGTGTAGTGTAGTGTAGTGTAGTGTAGTGTATTGAAGTGCAGTGTAGTGTAGTGTGGAGTGGTGTAGTGTAGTGTAGTGTATTGAAGTGCAGTGTAGTGTAGTGTAGTGTGGAGTGGTGTAGTGTAGTGTAGTGTAGTGTGGAGTGGTGTAGTGTAGTGTAGTGTGGAGTGGTGCAGTGTAGTGTAGTGTAGTGTGGAGTGGTGTAGTGTAGTGTAGTGTGGAGTGGTGTAGTGTAGTGTAGTGTATTGAAGTGCAGTGCAGTGTAGTGTAGTGTGGAGTGGTGTAGTGTAGTGTAGTGTAGTGTATTGAAGTGCAGTGTAGTGTAGTGTGGAGTGGTGTAGTGTAGTGTAGTGTATTGAAGTGCAGTGTAGTGTAGTGTGGAGTGGTGTAGTGTAGTGTAGTGTATTGAAGTGCAGTGTAGTGTAGTGTGGAGTGGTGTAGTGTAGTGTAGTGTATTGAAGTGCAGTGCAGTGTAGTGTGGAGTGGTGTAGTGTAGTGTAGTGTATTGAAGTGCAGTGTAGTGTAGTGTGGAGTGGTGTAGTGTAGTGTAGTGTAGTGTAGTGTAGTGTAGTGTAGTGTATTGAAGTGCAGTGTAGTGTAGTGTAGTGTGGAGTGGTGTAGTGTAGTGTAGTGTGGAGTGGTGCAGTGTAGTGCAGTGTAGTGTAGTGTGGAGTGGTGTAGTGTAGTGTAGTGTATTGAAGTGCAGTGCAGTGTAGTGTGGAGTGGTGTAGTGTAGTGTAGTGTATTGAAGTGCAGTGTAGTGTAGTGTAGTGTGGAGTGGTGTAGTGTAGTGTAGTGTAGTGTAGTGTAGTGTATTGAAGTGCAGTGTAGTGTAGTGTAGTGTGGAGTGGTGTAGTGTAGTGTAGTGTATTGAAGTGCAGTGCAGTGCTGTGACAGATACATAAACATTAGTTTGAGTTTTTTTCAGCTGATGTCTTTATATATGCCTTTATTAAATTTTATTTATCGTAATTTTAGATTTATCTTTAACTGTTGCTTTAACAACTCAATTGAGAGAGACAGAAAGAGAGAGAGAAGGTGTTTTGTCATTTTAGCTGCTCTGTGTATATGTGTGTGTGTGTGTGTGTGTGTGTGTGTGTGTGTGTGTGTGTGTGTGATTGCGTGTATATGTGTGTGTGTGTGTTGCAGGCTGGGTGAATTATTGATGTTGTGAGCAGGTTGTTATGTACTTCTGCATTCACTGTCACTCACTCCTGTCAACATCAGCCAATCACACACACACTGCAACCTGACAGGTTTCTCCAGAGTCCCTGCACCGTGCCCTGCTTCAGCAGGGGTCCAGAGACAGAGAGAGAGAGAGAGACGGGGAGAGAGAGACAGAGAGAGAGATGGAGAGAGAGAGACTGTGGCACAGAGAGGGACAGAAGGAAAGAGAAAGAATGGAAATAAGGGAGAAATACAGAGGCACTACCTCTGTCTAATACTGCCTCTGTCTAACACTGCCTCTGTCTAACACTGCCTCTGTCTAACACTGCCTCTGTCTAATACTGCCTCTGTCTAATACTGCCTCTGTCTAACACTGCAACTGTCTAACACTGCCTCTGTCTAATACTGCCTCTGTCTAAAACTGCAACTGTCTAACACTGCCTCTGTCTAACACTGCCTCTGTCTAATACTGCCTCTGTCTAAAACTGCCTCTGTCTAATACTGCCTCTGTCTAACACTGCCTCTGTCTAATACTCCCCCTGTCTAATGCTTCCTTTGTCTAATTCTGCCTCTGTCTAACACTGCCTCTGTCTAATGCTGCCTCTGTCCAAAGCTGCCTCTGTCTAACGCTGCCTCTGTCTAAGAGAAGAGATCGAATGAAGACAAGTCCATTCCTCATAGTCTATGATGTGAGAGAGAGAGAGAGAGCGAGCAAGAGAGAGAGAGACAGAAGGAAAGAGAAAGAATGGAAATAAGGGAGAAATACAGAGGCACTACCTCTGTCTAACAGTGCCTCTGTCTAACACTGCCTCTGTCTAATACTGCCTCTGTCTAACACTGCCTCTGTCTAACACTGCAACTGTCTAACACTACCTCTGTCTAACATTGCCTCTGTCTAACACTGCCTCTGTCTAACACTGCCTCTGTCTAATACTGCCTCTGTCTAACACTGCCTCTGTCTAATACTGCCTCTGTCTAACACTGCCTCTGTCTAACACTGCAACTGTCTAACACTACCTCTGTCTAACACTGCCTCTGTCTAACACTGCCTCTGTCTAATACTGCCTCTGTCTAACACTGCCTCTGTCTAATACTCCCCCTGTCTAATACTGCCTCTGTCTAACACTGCCTCTATCTAATGCTGCCTCTGTCTAAAACTGCCTCTGTCTAACACTGCCTCTGTAAAAGCTGCCTCTGTCTAATACTGCCTCTGTCTAAAACTGCAACTGTCTAATACTGCCTCTGTCTAATACTGCCTCTGTCTAATACTGCCTCTGTCTAACACTGCCTCTGTCTAATGCTGCCTCTGTCTAACACTGCCTCTGTCTAATACTGCCTTTGTCTAAAACTGCAACTGTCTAACACTGCCTCTGTCTAATACTGCCTCTGTCTAAAACTGCCTCTGTCTAATACTGCCTCTGTCTAATACTGCCTCTGTCTAACGCTGCCTCTGTCTAATACTGCCTCTGTCTAAAACTGCCTCTGTCTAATACTGCCTCTGTCTAACACTGCCTCTGTCTAATACTGCCTCTGTCTAAAACTGCCTCTGTCTAAAACTGCCTCTGTCTAATACTGCCTCTGTCTAAAACTGCCTCTGTCTAAAACTGCCTCTGTCTAATACTGCCTCTGTCTAAAACTGCCTCTGTCTAATACTGCGTCTGTCTAACGCTGCCTCTGTCTAACGCTGCCTCTGTCTAATACTGCCTCTGTCTAAGAGAAGAGATCAAATGAAGACAAGTCCATTCCTCATAGTCTATGATGTGAAAGAGAGAGAGAGAGAGAGAGAGAGCGAGCGAGAGAGAGAGAGAGAATCTGTGCTGGTCATATATCTGTATATCTGTGCTGTGCCAAAGGTACTTGATGATTGCAGTTGTGTTGCTGTCTGAAAGCCCTCAGGCCACTTCACACACATGCCTTATTTGGAAAGAAAAGCAATTTGAGATGTGAAGTGGGCATCTACTCCAGCATGAATCAAAGTCCCGACTGCATTCTCTTACTGTGTCTTATCAGCAAACAATACAGGAATCAGACAACCCCAGACTCAGTAGCCAATCAGCATTCAAGTGGCTTAGATATCCGCAACTATTAATCAAAGAAAAGCCACACTGACCCTTTCAGATAGCCTAAAATCACCTCTCTGCTGCTATACAATTACAAACCAATCAGGTTTCCTGCCAGTCTGGAGCAGACAGCTACCTGCCAGATAAATGCATAAATGCTACCACTACTGAACAACACACAGAAAATGATGTGACAGAGAGGGAGGGTGAGAGAGAGGGACAGACAGACGGGATGAAACAAAATGTGTCCTCATCCACAACTGTCTAAAAGTTGTATTGAGTTGTGTATGTGTGTCCCTGTGTGTGTGTGTGTGTGTGTGTGTGTGTGCATGTGCGCGCGTGTCCCTGTGTGTATGTGTGTGTGTATGCGTACAGTATTAAAGGCGACTGTTGTGTGTGAGTAATGTGGTTCTGTTCCAGGCTGTTTAGCCAGTGGTGTAAGTTTTAAAGTAACCAATATGTGGGAGTGCTTTTGTGAAAAAAAAGGTCTGTCAGACATTAGCCTGTGAGTTCTCTCTCTCTCTCTCTCTCCTCTCTTTTGCAAAAAAAAAGGTCTGTCAGACATTAGCCTGTGAGTTCTCTCTCTCTCTCTCTCCTTCTCTCTCTCTCTCTCTCTCTCTCTCTCTCTCCTCTCTTTTGTTGTCTTTCATATTTAGACAGATGCCATGTGACGGCTGAGTGTTTGTCTGTAGTATCTGAGGATTATACCACTTCAGTCAGCCCTGAAACCATCCCATACTGGCCAACCAACACCTACTGCTTCCCCCCAAACAACTGACAATCACTGCTTCCCCCTGAACAACTGACACTCACTGCTTCCCCCTCTACAACTGACACTCACTGCTTCCCCCTGAACAACTGACATCACTGCTTCCTCCTCTACAACTGACACTTGCTGCTTCCCCCTGAACAACTGACACTCACTGCTTCCTCCTGTACAACTGACACTCGCTGCTTCCCCCTGAACAACTGACATCACCGCTTCCCCCTCTACAACTGACACTCACTGCTTCCTCCTTTACAACTGACACTCACTGCTTCCTCCTGTACAACTGACACTCTCTGCTTCCCCCTGAACAACTGACATCACTGCTTCCCCCTGAACAACTGACACGCGCTGCTTCCCCCTGAACAACTGACATCATTGCTTCCCCCTCTACAACTGACACTTGCTGCTTCCTCCTGTACAACTGACACTCACTGTTTCCCCCTGAACAACTGACACTCACTGCTTCCCCCTGAACAACTGACATCACTGCTTCCCCCTGAACCACTGACACTCACTGCTTCCCCCTGAACAACTGACACTCACTGCTTCCTCCTCTACAACTGACACTCACTGCTTCCCCCTGAACAACTGACACTCGCTGCTTCACCATGTACAACTGACATCACTGCTTCCCCCTGAACAACTGACACTCACTGCTTCCCCCTGAACAACTGACACTCACTGCTTCCCCCTCTACAACTGACACTCACTGCTTCCCCCTCTACAACTGACACTCACTGCTTCCTCCTTTACAACTGACACTCACTGCTTCCTCCTGTACAACTGACACTCTCTGCTTCCCCCTGAACAACTGACATCACTGCTTCCCCCTGAACAACTGACACGCGCTGCTTCCCCCTGAACAACTGACACCCACTGCTTCCCCCTGAACAACTGACACTCGCTGCTTCCCCCTCTACAACTGACACTCACTGCTTCCTCCTGTACAACTGACACTCACTGCTTCCCCCTGAACAACTGACATCACTGCTTCCCCGTGAACAACTGACACTCACTGCTTCCCCCTGAACAACTGACACTCGCTGCTTCCCCCTGAACAACTGACATCACTGCTTCCCCCTCTACAACTGACACTCGCTGCTTCCTCCTGTACAACTGACATCACTGCTTCCCCCTGAACAACTGACACTCACTGCTTCCCCCTGAACAACTGACACTCACTGTTTCCCCCTGAACAACTGACACCCACTGCTTCCCCCTCTACAACTGACACTCACTGCTTCCTCCTCTACAACTGACACTCACTGTTTCCCCCTGAACAACTGACACTCACTGCTTCCTCCTGTACAACTGACACTCACTGTTTCCCCCTGAACCACTGACACTCACTGCTTCCCCCTGAACAACTGACACCCACTGCTTCCCCCTCTACAACTGACACCCACTGCTTCCCCCTGAACAACTGACACCCACTGCTTCCCACTCTACAACTGACACCCACTGCTTCCCCCTGAACAACTGACACTCACTGCTTCCCCCTGAACAACTGATGAATTAGTTTGTGTTTCTGAGTTTGGGAAAGCATTCCTCCAAAGCAGAAAGAGAGAAGGAGAGACAAAGAGAGAAACAGAGAGAGAGATAGAGAGAGAGAGAGAGAGGAGAGAGAGAGAGAGAGAGAGAGAGAGAGAGAAAGAGAGAAAGACAGAGACAGAGAGTAAATGAGTCTGTACTAATTTGTTTGTTCGGGGGCTTAATCA
>NC_044498.1:926999-929499 GCF_902362185.1 Chanos chanos
TCTCTCTCTCTCTATCTCTGTTTCTCTCTCTCTGTCTCCCTCTCTCTGTCTCTGTCTCTGTCTCTCTGTCCCCCCCTCAACCCCCCCCCCCTCCCGGTCTGTGAAATCTCTGAGCTGCTCTCCATCACTGGGAGCGTGAAAATTGAAAATGAATCTAAAAGTCTTGAAAGAGCCTGATGATTGATCCCAATCAAAGACAGGCTTTCTAATGATCAGTGGCAGTGGTGAAACATCTCTGAGCCAAGACTGATAAAATGTCCGTAAAGCTAACCAATTCTCCACACTCAGCACCCCGTCAAATATTTAACCATCTCTTATCGACTTCAGATTAGGACTAAATGAAACTTCTTCTGAGAGTGCTAGATTATCCACGTCTTATTATTATCCTTAACTTTAAGTTTTTCATGAGAGAGAGAGAAAGAAAGAGAGAGAGAGAGAGAGAGAGGGAGAGAGAGAGAGAGAAAGAGAGAGAGAGAGATTTGGGATGCTGGAGCATTTTGAGGGAGAAAAAAACAGGAATAACTCTTTTTTGGATTACTTTGGGAACAGACATGTCTTACTGTCACTGGAGAGGTGCAGTGTCCTAACCCAGAACTGAGCTCTGTGTCCTGTTTGTTCTGACTGCATGCACTATGTCTGCTCTGACTGCAGTATTGTTCAGTCAGTGTTTGTAAATCTGACCAATCAGAGTGAAGCTGAGATCCCCGCAGTGTGAGGCTTGGCAATTAGCACATTTTTAACACTTCTACAGAGCCATCAAATGAGCAGCAATGCCTCGTGGGTATTGTAGTTTGTTTTTGTTTTTGTTTTTTTTTTACTAGTGACTTGCAGTCTTGAGGAAACTGTTGCAGATTTTCGGTTGTTTCCCGGAACGTAGCCATGCGGAGAAGATTGGTGCTGACAGAAGCAGGCAGACGTTGCGTTGGCATTTTCACGGCAGGACAGAGAACTGTGACGCTCGGAAATGGCGTGGAAATGTGCTCTGAGGTGACGCTGGCCCGAGCGCCTTCGGGGAGCGGACCCACCCAGACAGCCCGTCGCTCTCTCAGGATCTGTTTATCGGATTGCAGCATAGAGGGCAGGATTTAATGTCTTAAATAATTGATGCCATAGCTCATTAAACTAGAGAGTCCTCAGCCTCAGGGAACCCTATTTTTGGACTAAACCATTTTATCTTTCATTACATTAGATATTTGCTAATATGTTAGGCACTTAAAATTGCTCACTCAACTTGAATTCCTCAAATTAAAGTCTGTTACTGCTTGTGTCAGTGCCTTTAGAAAGTGCCGGAGATATTCGGGCCTGGCTGTTTAGGCCTCGCTGTTGGGGCCTGAGCTGCGTCGGGGAAGCGGTTAAAGGACAGCTGCAGTGTGCAGTGTGTTTGTGCGTCTCTCTGCGTCGGCCGCACGCTTCAGACTGGTCCCTGCCATTTGTCACAGAGCAGAGCAGATTCCTCTTTGCCCAAGTCAAAGATACCAGTAGAGATGTTTGCCTGGTTCACACAGGGTCTTAAAACATGTATGAGCAGAGCAACGGAGACACGTAAAGGCAAACGCTCCCTTGGTTCCGTCTCTTTGTAGAGTAGGAGCACAGAAAGCAGAGGAGCGGAGAGGAGCACAAAGTCAAAGACAGACGAGAGAAGAAGGAGTAACACTAATTAAAGCATGTTGGCGTCGTAACAAAAATCTCTCTCTCTCTCTCTCTCTCTGCTTCTGTGTCTCTCGCTACATGAAGGGAACGTGGAAACATAAGGGAGGAAGCAGGTCCAATTTACATCTGAGCAGAGGAACAAGCCTGGAGTCCAATTCACCAGGGAACTAGATTTTCATGTCATTTTTTCTTGCGTCTGAAACATGAAAAGTGTGGAAACCCCTGAGGTTGGATAGGGGAGTGTTTGATATACGCTGTAGTCATTGCTGTAGAGATGAGATGGGGATGAAAATGGCTCTATTTTGGGAAAGTCTCTCTGTGGATTTGGAATAATGAATCAGGTTTGTTTACTTCGTTCATCTCGATGAAGCAAACGCAGACGGTCTGTTTTAAGACAGATTCGATCTCAGACACACACTTCTCACCTGACATGGCTGCCTCTCTGCACCTCTGTGATGAGTCAAACATTTATTTAGATTGGTTCGCAGCTGTTTAAATATTTACGCAGGGAGGAGAGTGTCTTACAACACTTACAGATGAATGAGCATAACATGTTAGACACATCATGGATGTCACTCCATTACAATCCTAATCTAATATAATCTGGATTATCCCCCTGTCAATTTTGGCAGTTAGTCACAGAACTGCAGACGTGGTCTGTGATTTCGGGTCAGTTCAGGCTGGATAAGAGGTGGTGTTTTGACTGAACTTCATTCCTGGTTTATGTTAGTCTGATGGTGTTAATACAGCTGAGTGACGTACTAAAGCAGCTGACACTACCTTTAATGGTCACTCTCTGGTGTTAATTAAATTAACTCTCAGAGAGTTAAACTGGAGTGCGCTGCTGTTG
>NC_044498.1:934499-939499 GCF_902362185.1 Chanos chanos
CACACTCACTCACTCCACACACGCTCACTCACTCCACACACGCTCACTCACTCCACACACGCTCACTCACTCCATCCACACACACTCACTCCATCCACACACACACTCACTCACTCCACACACACTCACTCCACCCACACTCACTCACTCCATCTACACACACTCACTCCATCCACACACACACTCACTCACTCCACACACACTCACTCCATCCACATACACTCACTCCATCCACACGCACACTCACTCCATCCACACACACTCACTCCATCCACACACACACTCACTCCATCCACACACACTCACTCCATCCACACACACTCACTCACTCCACACACGCTCACTCACTCCATCCACACACACTCACTCACTCCCTCCATCCACACACACTCACTCACTCCACACACGCTCACTCACTCCATCCACACACACTCACTCACTCCATCCACACACACTCACTCACTCCATCCACACACACTCACTCCATCCACACACACTCACTCACTCCATCCACACATACTCACTCCATCCACCCACACACACTCACTCCATCCACACACACTCACTCACTCCATCCACACTCACTCACTCCATCCACACACTCACTCACTCCATCCACACACACTCACTCACTCCATCCACACACACACACTCACTCCATCCACACACACTCACTCCATCCACACTCACTCACTCCATCCACGCACACTCACTCCATCCACACACACTCACTCACTCCACACTCACTCACTCACTCCTCACTCACTCACTCACTCCACACACACTCACTCACTCCATCCACACACACTCACTCACTCCATCCACACACATTCACTCCATCCACACACACGCACTCACTCCACCCACACACACTCACTCCATCCACACTGATGAGCGAATGTTTGAGGACAGACGGATTGCAAAGGTTTATGGGTCTCTGTCTGGCAGTTCAGTCTAAGGACCCCCCCCACCCCCCCCCCCCCGCCCCCACCCAGTCCAGCTCGCCCAAGACAGACGTGCACCCCAGGCCCCTCTCTACAGCTCCTGCTGCTGCTCTTCTCTCTGAAATATGTGGCGTGTCTCAGAGGAGACCATAGCCTAGATTTAGAAAATATTGCCTTGGTCTCAGGAGAGCACAGAGCTGTATCTGTGCAGTGGGGTGTCTGGTGTCTGGCAGAGGTGCAGGGAAAAAAAGAGAGCGAGAGAGAGAGATGTGGAGGAGAAAATAGGTAGGCTTCTTTTTTTATAATTGAGAGAGAAAGTTTGTTGGGCTTTAGTCTCTCACTTTCAGATAACTTGTTGGAGTTTTGCACTGTTCAGATTCCTCTTTACTTTCACAGTGCAATCACATACGGTTTACACTGGCTCATAGCCACGTTAACTGTTTTTATCATATCAACGATAGCACTTCTGACTGTACTATATAAATAATATACCTATTGTTGTCAGTTCTGTGCAAAACGTGGAACTCTGATGATAGTAACTGAAGACTGTGCTCTAGTGTAGCACACTGTGTAATATTTTTACCCTTTACCCCATCTCCTACACCCCCCACTCCCCACGGGTGGAGGATCAGCTCAGCCCGTAATGTCTTCCCCTTTTTGTGAAAAACAAGAAAGCTGGAATAGTATGAATAATTCTGCTGCCTAATAATGAATGTAAAGGGAATCTGGTGCCTTCAAGTCTGTGTCACAACATAATATCGGCCATATCACTTAACACAAGAAAATAGTGCGTTAACATTGGCCATATCACTTAACACAAGAAAATAGTGCGTTGACATTGGCTAAATCGCTTAACACAAGAACACAGTGCAGTAACATCAGAGACATAGTACTTTCCTTAGTTACTAACCACTTTAATGTTACATTCCATTCTAGCAACAGGAAACAGGAACGCTTCAGAAATCAGGCACTCGAATGATCATATTTCTCACTTCACCTCACACAGAAATCAAAGAGAGAAATGCCCTTATGTTTCAGGCCAGTAGATGCATATAATGAAAACATCAGCCGACAAGTTTTTAGAAGTGCAAATACCAGTCTGGTAGTTTGTGAAAAGTAATTGTTTTTTTATTGCTAATATTCACAAGCTCTAATACCTTGATGTGCATCACATTCTACTTAGACTTAATTAGCTATATGAAGAATATCAGCCACAACTTGTAGTTATACTAGTTATACTGTTTCAGTCAAAATCTTTACTTTTCCCCCTCTATTTTCTGTTTTGTGTGTGTGTGTAGATTCATTTAATAAAGTCCTTATGTGGTTGTCTGTCTCTGGCTGTGTCATGGGCGGAGTCACGGGTGTGGTTTATGTTCCAGTGGTTCTGGAGTGTTCCATACGGCTTGGCTCAGGCCGGTGCAGAGCGAAAGGTCGGAGGCATCCAGTGTATAAGTGTCTGCTCCTTCCTGTCCCAGCAGGGTTCGAGGTGGACTGTATTTGGGCTCACCGTTATTCACATGAGCTGAAGGCTGCCCCGCGTTCGGCCCCTCTCTTTCCACAGTTTGATGCCTGCACTGCTTGCTCGGTGTCTTTGTGCTCTTTTTTATCCAGGACTGATGATCCCTCACCGGGTCGTGCATTGATGCATCCATTTGAGCGGATGTTTTGGGTGGTAACATGTCCAGTTCTGTCCTCAGCTTATGACTGGAGTTCACTCAGTGAGACACCTGTTGGAGCATGTCATGTGGCATGGTGGTAGAGCAAGAAGTCCCTGACATAGGCTTTCCATGGCTCATTTCCCTTGCTTACTGTTTGGACCCAGTCCTTCAGAGCATAATTAATGCATTTGACTGCACCACTGGCTTGAGGATGACCCATAGATATACTTGATGTTCCTATTTGTGAGGAAAGCAGAGGATGTGAACTGTCAGTCTCAAATTTATGGGGTTCCCAAAATGATTAAACAGACTAGCCAGGAAAACAAGGATTTTGGTTATTGCAACATTTTTAAATTCAGGCCATTTACTATAACAGAGCATAACTCAGGGCAGACAGCAGCACACTCTTTGGAGAACTCATCCACTGCAGGACAGCTAAGTCCAAAGAAGGTCCACTAATCCAGGCTCAGTGACAGATTCAGAACCGTCACTGGAGGGCAAGGGTAGGGACGATAGCCGGCCCCCTGTGATGTCGTCAGGCCCTGTGTGTTCTGTACTGACGTCATAAATGAAACAGCGCAGGTGCACACAGCCCACTTCTCTCTACGTATCCAGTCGCTTTTTTTCAGTTGAACTTTTTAAGTTGCGTTCCTGTCTAGGGTGTGGCCTGCTTTCTACAGTACAGTTCACAGAGCTTGTTACTGCTCAGTCATGCTTTGGTACCATTCTCCCAGTTACTCTCAGCACCATTAAGGCTTTTCAGTATTGTAGCCATCATTTTACTGAAAGTTTGCAGGAGCCTAGGCCAGTCCATAGCCCATACAACAGACTTGAAACAGACCCTCATGTGTGATGGATGCTGTCAAATTGCACTTCTCCCACCTGATGATGGGCATAGGCTAGATCAATGGTCCAAACACTGTTAACCCACAAAACTCAGCAAGCAAATCTTCAGTGTTCTGGACTGGGTGGCTGTCAGTGATAACAGCCCTGTTTGCCACTCTCAAAACCATGCAAAACCATGTCACCATTTTTCTCTTTAGTCACCACAGTGAGTGACACAGTGAGGGAAAGGTACCCACATTCTCAGTTAGGCCAGCGTCTATTCCCTATGTTTCTGACTGAGAGCAGCGGCATGCACTGATTTCACTGGACTGGCTGCATCATGACTCTCACCTTGACCCAGTGAACAAACCCTTTAGCTCAGCCACAAAGACCTCAGCGTCGCTGCCGTATTCAACTGTCTCAGTTATAGCAGCAGGAGGAGAGAAAGTGGGGCACTGAGAGGAGACCGCCACAGTCCATGTCGCCTGGAGGCTGAGAGCAGACGCAAGGTCCAGTCTAACCAATGGCGTGTCACATTCAACAATGCAGAGTAACGCACTGACTGTATTATTATCATGTTAGACATGCACTGGAAGGCATCCAAACAGAGGCAACTGGGCTGTGGAAAAAGTCGCCAGTTTGGCCCACGGCAGATTAAAGGAGACATGCCGAAATGGCGAAAGTAAAGGTATTCTTGGAGTGCAGACGCCGATGAGTCGGTGTCTGTCGCAAGCCCTGCGAGGACGGGTAGAACTGTCTCAGTCCATATTGCCACTGTGCATTTCATTTGAACCATTCAACAAATCCCCCCATTTACCTCAAGTACATGGATAATCTCTAGCACTTTCCATCGCTAACGCGTCTACTTCTTGCACCTCTCTAGGTGAGTGGCGCACTCGTATAAAATATCCTAGCACAGTTCTTGCGTTTTGCCTTTGCAGCCGGGCAGTTGGCAGTTTTTGCCGTGTGAGAATCTGATCCGCGGCTGCGAGAGTCTCACTCAGAACGGCCACTGCGTGCAGTGTCTGTAGGGACGTGGTATCTCTGCTTCGTCTGAAGTTTTCCATTTTTAGCAGGAGGAATCTGCTGCAGCAGTGTGTCTGCGAGTGTCTGCTCGTGTTGTACAGCTGTCTCCGTCTGGGTGGATAACAGAGCTGCATCTCAGAGTGAGATTGGGGGCGTAACAACAGAAGCTTCCCTCTAATATGTGCAGATGACGATTTTTCTACCCGCTGATCCCTTATCATCTGTCTGATCTGCAAAGACATCATGCAGAATGAGCAAGAAAGTCCTTAACAGATTTGTCTGGTCTTTGAGCCCGTGGTTGAAATTTATCTTGTTGTCTTCCAAAGCAGTAACAGCATGTTGTAAAGTCGTACCTATGTCCAGTAAAGAGGAAAAAAATCTTTAGTCTTTGGTTCCCAGGCGTTGTAGCGAGATGGTGTGTTTTCTAACCTTGACCTCTAACCTAAGCATGAGAGGAACTGGGAAATTCTTGAGCATCTCACATCACATGGCAAAAATAAAACAGGAGTAGGTATCACTGACGCTGCCGTCCTCCTGTGTTCTGTAT
>NC_044498.1:946999-951999 GCF_902362185.1 Chanos chanos
AGTGTGTTGCTGAGGTAGAGCAGTAGACAGTGTGTTGTTGAGGTAGAGCAGTAGACAGTGTGTTGTTGAGGTAGAGCAGTAGACAGTGTGTTGCTGAGGTAGAGCAGTAGACAGTGTGTTGTTGAGGTAGAGCAGTAGACGGTGTGTTGTTGAGGTAGAGCAGTAGACGGTGTGTTGTTGAGGTAGAGCAGTAGACGGTGTGTTGTTGAGGTAGAGCAGTAGATGGTGTGTTGTTGAGGTAGAGCAGTAGACTGTGTGTTGTTGAGGTAGAGCAGTAGACAGTGTTTTGTTGAGGTAGAGCAGTAGACAGTGTGTTGTTGAGGTAGAGCAGTAGACAGTGTGTTGTTGAGGTAGAGCAGTAGACTGTGTGTTGTTGAGGTAGAGCAGTAGACAGTGTTTTGTTGAGGTAGAGCAGTAGACAGTGTGTTGTTGAGGTAGAGCAGTAGACAGTGTTTTGTTGAGGTAGAGCAGTAGACAGTGTGTTGTTGAGGTAGAGCAGTAGACAGTGTGTTGTTGAGGTAGAGCAGTAGACAGTGTTTTGTTGAGGTAGAGCAGTAGACAGTGTGTTGTTGAGGTAGAGTAGTAGACAGTGTTTTGTTGAGATAGAGCAGTAGATGGTGTGACACACTGGCATGGGCCGCGGGTGCTTTTTTATTGGGGTGTAATGATGACTCAAGATGCTGGTTTTGACAGCGACAGTCCCTTGTGCTGGAGATTGACTCACATGCTGACAGGATGGGGACAGTTCCCCTTCATCAACAGGGAACGACAGAGAGGCCTGAACGGGTCTTTAAAGATTGGGCTGGGTCCTGTGACGGAAGTGGAGAGTAGTTTGAAAGCTTTTTAATCTGTTCCAGAAGCAGCGCTCTGAACCCAAACGCCCCACGCTTCGCCGGTTCTGGTGGAGTCAAACCCACAGAGACGAGCCTGAGTTTGTGCTCCTCCTCACTCAGTCACTGGCCCTCAGAGGAGGTGAATTCTCTGTCGGCTTGTCCTAAGCTATCCCCATGTTCTCCCCGCACTCTCTGTGTTAACTTTTACTCTTGCTGTGTGTGTGTGTGTGTGTGTGTGTGTGTGTGTGTGTGTGTGTGTGTGTGGCAGGGTGAAGAAAGACCGGCAGTAATACAGATCTCCTTGTAACACAGACCGAGTTCAGTTAAGCTCTGACTGCAACGCACACAGGCAGAATTCAGTTTACAGTTTACAATTTGGTATTTCGCAGACACTTTTAAACAAAAGCAACTTACAATTAGTGCATTGATCAGGTTTAGCTAACTACGTCATGAGCAAACGATCGCAGTAGGAATGCAGATGCATTATTTTCAGCACCATACTCCTGTATATCCTGCAACAGTAACGCAGAAATCTGCAAAGAAAACCTGCAGCATAGAGACGAGGTTAGAACAGAAGACAGACCTCAGTACAGCTCTCACTGTAACACAGACAGACCTCAGCACAGCTCTCACTGTAACACAGACAGACCTCAGCATAGCTCTCACTGTAACACACACAGACAGACCTCAGCATAGCTCTCACTCTAACACAGACAGACAGATCTCAGTACAGCTCTCACTGTAACACAGACAGACCTCAGCACAGCTCTCACTGTAACACACACAGACCTCAGCATAGCTCTCACTGTAACACAGACAGATCTCAGCATAGCTCTCACTGTAACACAGACAGATCTCAGCACAGCTCTCACTCTAACACAGACACACAGACCTCAGCACAGCTCTCACTGTAACACACACAGACAGACCTCAGCACAGCTCTCACTGTAACACACACAGACCTCAGTACAGCTCTCACTGTAACACAGACAGACCTCAGCACAGCTCTCACTGTAACACACACAGACCTCAGCATAGCTCTCACTGTAACACAGACAGATCTCAGCACAGCTCTCACTCTAACACAGACACACAGACAGACCTCAGCACAGCTCTCACTGTAACACACACAGACAGACCTCAGCACAGCTCTCACTGTAACACAGACAGATCTCAGTACAGCTCTCACTGTAACACACACACAGACCTCAGCACAGTTCTCACTGTAACACACACAGACCTCAGCATAGCTCTCACTGTAACACAGACAGACCTCAGCACAGCTCTCACTGTAACACAGACAGACCTCAGCACAGCTCTCACTGTAACACACACAGACAGACCTCAGCATAGCTCTCACTCTAACACAGACAGACAGATCTCAGCACAGCTCTCACTGTAACACAGACAGACAGATCTCAGCACAGTTCTCACTGTAACACACACAGACAGACCTCAGCACAGTTCTCACTGTAACACACACAGACAGACCTCAGCACAGCTCTCACTGTAACACACACAGACCTCAGCACAGCTCTCACTGTAACACAGACAGACAGACCTCAGCATAGCTCTCACTGTAGCACAGACAGACAGACAGACCTCAGCACAGCTCTCACTGTAGCACAGACAGACAGACAGATCTCAGCACAGCTCTCACTCTAACACACACAGACAGACAGATCTCAGCACAGTTCTCACTGTAACACACACAGACAGACCTCAGCACAGCTCTCACTGTAACACACACAGACCTCAGCACAGCTCTCACTGTAACACACACAGACCTCAGCACAGCTCTCACTCTAACACACACAGACCTCAGCACAGCTCTCACTGTAACACAGACAGACCTCAGCACAGTTCTCACTGTAACACACACAGACAGACCTCAGCACAGTTCTCACTGTAACACACACACAGACCTCAGCACAGCTCTCACTGTAGCACAGACAGACAGACAGATCTCAGCATAGCTCTCACTCTAACACAGACACACAGACCTCAGCACAGCTCTCACTGTAACACAGACAGACCTCAGCATAGCTCTCACTGTAACACACACAGACCTCAGCATAGCTCTCACTGTAACACACACAGACAGACCTCAGCACAGCTCTCACTGTAACACAGACAGACCTCAGCATAGCTCTCACTGTAACACACACAGACAGAATTCAGTGAATGTAGGTCTGTTACACTAAGCATATTAGAGGAAAACCTGTCGGAAAATGAGATGTTCAGTTTGTGAAAATTTACTCAGTATCTCTCATAGTGATATTAAATCTGCTCAGTGATATTATTGTTGAGTGTTGCTAATGGGGTGATGATTTATATTCTGTACGGCTAACAGAGGTTCTCACTCCTCAGGCTGCAGATGAATGATCATTTTTCTTATGAGTCTTCTCCCCTCACAGACATAATTTGGTGTCATGTGAGGATAGAAGCTGAGGTCAAAATTTGCTCTTTGGGGAAAAACTGCTTTTATTCTGGTGATAACGAAGGCAGGACAACACTTCCCTGGCACTGTACCATTACAATAAATAAAGAAAGAAAGAAATAAACTTTCACATTAAACAAGATTTGACAGACGTGACATTTAAAAAGCGTTGTTGTGTGTTTTGTGTCTGAGGTGCTTCTCCTCGCGTCTCTGGTTAGTTCTTAATGTATTTCATCACTAATGTGTGCACTGAAAAAAACAACAACAACAGAGCTGGTTCTGGTCCCGGTTCTGCTTGCGGGGCTCTTTAATGTGGTGTGTGTTCCATGGGCGGTTTTCTTCAGCTCTCTCTAATTTAGCCAAACGAGACGCGCGTGTCGGAGGTCACCCCTCCCCCCGATATTCCTCCCTAATCGAAATGCCATTTCATTTACGCGATGTCAACACCTTGATTATGTGCAGTGAGCTCGACGGCGGAAGAAACAATTTCATTTGGCTGTGTCTTGTATCTGCTTTCATAACCTGCACGTTTACGGTGGCTGTCCGGGGCGACGCTGGCATTTTAAACGAGGTCATTAGAGTTTAAAGCGGCAGAGGGTGTCTGGGGAAGAGGACACTGTTGTTTTGAGATGGCCCTGTCATCTCTACCTTTCTGCCCAAGGACAAGCCCTCCACCTTTTCAGGCTTACTCTCTCTCCCTCCTCACTAACCTTTGTACTGAAGTTCGCCCGTGTAGGCGGAGTGTGTGCTCACACGCAACCTTTGGCACCTCGTGTGTGAAACAGGTTGGCTGAGGAAGCTGGGAAAATCTCACATTCGAAAGGAAATTTTCCTCCAACAGTCAGTCGCTGTGGAGCCTCATACTCCATTCTCTAAAACTCTCAGGTCTCTCTCTCTCTTTCTCTCTCTCTCTCTCTCCCTCTTTCTCTTTCTGCGTCTCTTTCTCTCTCTCTCTCCCTTTCTCTCTCTCCCTCTTTCTCTCTCTCTCTCATACACTCATTTGCTTCATCTGACTGTAGTAATTAAATTAATATTTATGCGGGATTTTTGTTTGTTTGTTTGTTTGTTTTTTGTTTGCCTTGACGATCAGGGATAATTACAGCACAACCTACTGAGATGTGTAAGTAAATAATATGTAGTTCCTCTTTGTGTGTGTGTGTGTGTGTGTGTGTGTGTAAGGCATTTAATATATCGAGCACAGGCAGAGTGGCCATTTGGGCTGATGGATCAGTCCAACACTTCACTCTCATACAGGGTTTGTCATTGACCTCAGCATGCTGCTATAGCCTTTGTGTGTAATTAGATCAGCTTCATTGAATCAAGGGCTTGTAGGAAAATTGCAAAGGCCATATAATTAAATTGCTACATAGTATTTGCCATGTGCCAAGTGTTGGGGTTAAACGTGAGTCATCCTGTAGGAAAAACTATGACTATGATACATTATTGTCATTATCTGCATCCCTTTGCTTAGCTTCCTCTGGGTCTCTTTAGAGGCGGTCCCCAGGAATGCTCCTGGCTCCTTTATGGACGCGGGTAAAACAAAACAAAGGAAATGTCTCATGTCTGAGATGTGGTCAGGATTTGGTTTTGGGGTCTGTGGCCTTGTACTGAGGAGTGTTTTTGATTTGAGGTCCCCACCGTGTGAGTGAAATGTTTAGTGGTGTTTGTGCTGGGAGCTGGTAGGAGGTCAGTGTCAAACTGTATGTGTCACTGACTGTTTGCAGAGC
>NC_044498.1:961999-971999 GCF_902362185.1 Chanos chanos
GTCGGTTTGTGGTTCTGTTTGATGACGGATGAGAGAGAAGAGAGAGAAACAGAGCGTGTTGTTTTTTTAAAATGGAACTGCGGCTTGTTCGCACTGTCATGTGACTGAGTATTCATAGAAGCTGTTTAAACTCTTCTCAGGTGACAGGTCAGTGTGTGAGTGTTTGTGTATGTGTATTTGTGTGTAATCTGTGTGTGTGCGCATGCATGCGTGTGTGTGTGTGGTTGTGTAATGTGTGTGCGTGTGTGTGTGTGCGCGTGTGTGCAATGTGTGTGTTATGTGTGACTACACTACAGAACGTGTGTGTTATGTGTGACTAAACTACAGAACGTGTGTGTTATGTCTGACTACACTACAGAACGTGTGTGTTATGTGTGACTACACTACAGAACGTGTGTGTTATGTGTGACTAAACTACAGAACGTGTGTGTTATGTCTGACTACACTACAGAACGTGTGTGTTATGTGTGAGTACACTACAGAACGTGTGTGTTATGTGTGACTACACTACAGAACGTGTGTGTTATGTGTGAGTACACTACAGAACGTGTGTGTTATGTGTGACTACACTACAGAACGTGTGTGTTATGTGTGACTACACTACAGAACGTGTGTGTTATGTGTGAGTACACTACAGAACGTGTGTGTTATGTGTGAGTACACTACAGAACGTGTGTGTTATGTGTGACTACACTACAGAACGTGTGTGTTATGTGGTGTTGCCTGTAGGCCCTGTGTGGGTCTTTGCGGGGTTGGCGGTGAGAAGTTTAACCATCTCATTTTGCAGACACTGACTCTTGTCCACATGATATTTTCATTGACAGTATGGAGAGAAATGAAAAGGCAGAATGGGAACCGGTGTGAGGATGTGAGGAGACTCTGCATTCAGATCCTTTATTTGATAAATAGGCTGTTCTCTGAGAGATGACAGACAATTGAATGAAGGTCTGGTTTCTGGTGAAGAACATCTAATCTTCCCACACTGAGAGTCCTCTCTCCCCACCGTCTGCTTGTCACATATTAAAAACTGCCTTTGTACAAATACACAACTCAAACAGGCGTATGCCACCCTAACACTCCGCAGTTTCACAGGGAAAAAAAACGTTTTTCTTCTCTCTCACCACCAGACAGCCAGGAGCAATCCATACGATTAGGAGCGGGAATGGGATCCTAAAGAAAACCACGTCCCAGACTTTCGCTCTGCTGTCACTTTACTCTCACCTCGTGCAGTCTGTTACCTGTCGTTATTTCTGCACCTATGAAGCTGTTTGTTTTTAATCCATAAAGCTGTTTGTTTTTATTTCCAGTTGAATCAGTGTTAGGGTCATTTGAGATGGATCAAAAGATCAAAAGACATCCCCCCCCAAAAAAACCCAAAACAAAACAAAACAAAAAAACCCTGACATTTCAGCCAGCTGATGTAAGTCTGCAGTCTCATGGCTCCCTCTCTGATTTCAGACCAAAAATCAGGTCAGCTCAGCTAGAGCAGTTTGGACTGAGGGAAAGTTGGTTTGACCAGTTTGAGTACTTGAACAGACAGTGCAGGGATGAGGGAAAGTTGGTTTGACTTTCTGACCAGTCTGAGTGCTGGAGCAGACAGTGCAGGGATTAGGGAAAGTTGGTTTGACTTTCTGACCAGTCTGAATTCTGGAGCAGACAGTGCAGGGACGAGGGAAAGTTGGTTTGACTTTCTGACCAGTTTAAGTGCTGGAGCAGACAGTGCAGGGATGAGGGAAAGTTGGTTTGACTTTCTGACCAGTTTAAGTGCTGGAGCAGACAGTGCAGGGATGAGGGAAAGTTGGTTTGACTTTCTGACCAGTCTGAGTGCTGGAGCAGACAGTGCAGGGACGAGGGAAAGTTGGTTTGACTTTCTGACCAGTTTAAGTGCTGGAGCAGACAGTGCAGGGATGAGGGAAAGTTGGTTTGACTTTCTGACCAGTCTGAGTGCTGGAGCAGACAGTGCAGGGATGAGGGAAAGTTGGTTTGACTTTCTGACCAGTCTGAGTGCTGGAGCAGACAGTGCAGGGATGAGGGAAAGTTGGTTTGACTTTCTGACCAGTCTGAGTGCTGGAGCAGACAGTGCAGGGATGAGGGAAAGTTGGTTTGACTTTATGACCAGTCTGAATTCTGGAGTAGACAGTGCAGGGATGAGGGAAAGCTGGTTTGACTTTCTGACCAGTCTGAGTGCTGGAGCAGACAGTGCAAGGATGAGGGAAAGCTGGTTTGACTTTCTGACCAGTCTGAGTGCTGGAGCAGACAGTGCAGGGATGAGGGAAAGCTGGTTTGACTTTCTGACCAGTCTGAGTGCAGGGATGAGGGAAAGTTGAGCTAAAGGGGCTGACATGTTGTTTTATGAGAATGTCAATCACCAGTGGCAGCAGGAAGAGGAAGAAAGCAGGGGAGCGCCCTCAGGGAACACAGGGTCATGGTTGCCAGCAGCAATGCCGTAGGGTTGCCACGGCAATTGACTGATCACCTGTCACCTGTCACACTCACCTCTCACAGAGCACCTGAGCACAGCCGATGTCCTCCAACTAGAGAGAATCATACACACACACACACACACTCGCACACACGCACACACACACGCACACACACACGCACACACACACAGAACCCAAATCATTGTTAAAATACTCCACACGTTCCTCAAAATTTGGTTAATATTAAACTGGTTGATATTAAATTGGTTGATATTAAAGGTGAATATTACATTGAGAGAAAAGGGTTTGAGTCGTGGAGAGATTTGACTTTAGGTTTTAGTAAACATTCCTGGAGTGGAGCTAAACTCATTCCAGATAAACATCAGTATTGGTTTAGAGGCAGTTCTTAAGCCCAGTGGAATATTAACAGACCTCTCACATTCACAGACACACTCATTACGGTGTCTTCAAAACCATAACGGGCTCCGGCATTTTTCAGAAGAGCTGAAATTGTTAATTGGTTGTGTATCAATAATGATTAGCAATCTTTTTCTTTCTCTCTCTCGCTCTCTCTCTCTCTCTCTCTTTCCGTCTGTCTCTCTCTCTCTCGGCTGAGGTGCTCAGCAGGGTCGTGGTGACAGGAGAGATTTAATTACTGTGGGATGAAGGTCTCTCTCTGTCTAAAGCCTAAATGAGTTCAGCTGTGAGGGCCTGGGGTTTTGATGAAGTGAGTGTGAACGTGAGCATGCTCACACACCAGGGAATGTTATCAAACACTCTGTGGGAACCTGGCCTCTACGCTGAACTCTGTGTGTGTGTGTGTGTGTGTGTGTGTGTGTGGGTGTGTGTGTGTGTGTGGGTGTGTGTGTACAGCAGGTCTGTGTCTTGAAATGTCACTAACAGATGAATAGTCGAGCTTCCAGCTGGATCCTCCATGTTGATGTTATTTAATATTGGCTGAAAATAGATAGCATCCACCCCCCCTCTCTTTCTGTCTCTCCCCCAGCTCTCTCTAAGCCCTGTCTCTCTCTCTCCCTCTGATTTATTGCCCCTGTCTCTTTCTGTCTCTCCCTCAGCTCTCTCTAAGCCCTGTCTCTCTCTCTCCCTCTGATTTATTGCCCCTGTCTCTTTATGACTGGCCTCTCCTTTATGACTGGCCCCACCGTGTGCTGTGCATAGAGCATGGAAATGCTCAGGTGAGTGTGTGTATGTGTGTGTGTGTGTGTGTGTGTGTGTGTGTGTGTGTGGTTCCTCTCCAGAGCGCTGTGACTCTCTCAGGGGAATTGAGACACGTCAAAGTCATGGCACATTTGTCTTGGGCCATAAACAGTGCGTTTGTTTGAAGTCTAATGAAGTGAAGATTTTAAAGGAACTTCAGAGATCTGAGTCTATGGCAAAGCAGGCTGTTGCATGAGCGTTTATTCATCAGATCTGCCGTCAGGTTTGAACCCAAAAAGAAACAAAAGCACAAGAAAGCATAAACAACAGAAAATGTCCAGCGTCTGGAAACTTTTCCCTAATATCCAATTTGATTTTCAGTCAGCTAGCAGACTTAGGAAGGTGAGAGGTAGGAGAGAGAGAGATTCCAGGTGGGTGGATGTGTGTGTGTGTGTGTGTGTGTGTGTGTAGAAACACAAGTAGACCACAAACAGAAAAAAAGGAGGGGGGGTGACAGGCAGATAGAGAGAGCGAGAGAGAGAGAGAGAGGGAGAGAGAGAGAGAGAGAGAGAGGGAGAGAGGGAGAGAGAGAGACAGAGAGTGGGTGGGGAAGAGTAAGCAGTGACAGTCTTAATTGGATAAAGATGCAGAGTGCATTCTTGTAGGAAAATGAAAAGTCTTGATTGGAGTCATTAGGCGGCAAGCGCTGCCAGCCTACCAGTAATCAAATGACTGTGTCTGTCTGTCAGAGTGGGCGAGAGAGAGACAGCACAGGGGAAACATGCTCTCTCTCTCTCTCTGAGGTTGTATCCTTTCATTTTTCCTCTCCTGCTGTTCCAGGCCCTGAGCGGAGAGCTGCAGTGTTGTATTGATTTTTCATGCAGAGTTTTAAATATATATGGATCTCACAAGCAGTGGCGTTGTTACGCTCCTTTGCTCTTAAACAGAGAGATGGTCTGTGTTTGAGTCTGTTAAGTCAAATTCAAATCCTACAAATGAGAG
Source organism: Chanos chanos (assembly GCF_902362185.1). Lineage (NCBI taxonomy): Eukaryota > Metazoa > Chordata > Actinopteri > Gonorynchiformes > Chanidae > Chanos > Chanos chanos. The sequence goes on from NC_044498.1 coordinate 966,583, forward strand.
GTTTACTCACACCACTTTCTGCACACCGTCCCTCGGTCTGCCGGTGACGTCATAGCAACAGTTGCTACCATGTGTACAAGTCTCCTGAACTGCGGGTGTGAATGCAGAACGCTGTTGATAATGAATTCTGAACTGAAATGTGGTGTTCACGAATGTTAGTAAGTGGTCGGAGATTTCATTTTAAATGTGTTTTTTTGATGTCCCTACAGAGGTCGCCCAGAGGGTGGCGCTAGACTGGATGCTCAGACTTCACTGACAACGCTGGCTGCAGAGCAGTTTTATAACACACCTTGTCTCACGTTTTTTTCTGATAACATAAGTAAACAATTGGCATGAATTTGTTTTCAGAAAGTCAGGGCTGCATTGAAGGAGACAGTCAGTTTTCCTATTGGATGCCACTGAATGCTTATTGCTCTAGACCCCTGGGTTAGGTCACCTTACAGTGAGACGTCAGTCACGGGCTGGAGATTTCTGACAAAGCATTCAACCAACCTGCCTGACTGTCATATGATGTGTTTGCATTTTTAATTGACATGAGCTGGGGTCAAAATGAGTCACGACTGTAAGCAAGTCACTGTCTTTAACAATTTACACTGCTGCACTGTTCCACTTTTACACTGCTGCACTGTTCCACTGTTCCACTGCTGCACTGTTCCACTGTTCCACTGCTGCAATGTTACACTGTTACACTACTGCACTGTGACACTGTTACACTGCTGCACTGTGACACTGTTACACTGCTGCAATGTTACAGTTACACTGCTGCAATGTTACACTGTTACACTATTGCACTGTGACACTGTTACACTGCTGCAATGTTACACTGTTACACTACTGCACTGTTACACTGTTACACTGCTGCAATGTTACACTGTTACACTACTGCACTGTTACACTACTGCACTGTTACACTGTTACACTGTCACACTGCTGCACTGTAACACTGTTACACTACTGCACTGTTACACTGTTACACTGCTGCAATGTTACACTGTTACACTGCTGCAATGTTACACTGTTACACTGCTGCACTGTTACACTGTTATAAACTGTGTCACTGAAAAACAGAGAGAGAGAGGGAGAGAGAAAGAGAGAGAGAGAAGAGTGGGTTTATTTATGTGAGTAATGTAAGATATCCAAAACAATGAAAGGGCCACGGACCCAAGGAATTCTGTATTTCCTGATGTCTGTGTCTCCTGTGTTTCCCGCCTGTCTGTCCGTCTGTCTGTCTGTCTGTCTGTCTGTCTGCCTGTCTGTCTGTCTGCTGCAGAGTTCTCAGCCCATTAAATGCCACCTGCAGGATTCATTTTCACCACACGCCATTTCCACACACCCTGGCCTCTCCAGGGAGACCCCTCTTGCTCCATTAGTGATTTCTGGAACCTTCTTTTTGTGAAGGGAGAAGAGCTATTGAACGGCTACAATAGATAACATTGAAGAGTGTGTAAGAGCAAGGTCAACACAGAAGCACCACTGATACAGTGACAATACAGCTGCCGGGAGCGAGCGAGAGAGAGGGGGGGAGCAGATAAAAAATGCGCTGCCACAGGGGAGAAGAGAGAAGAAGAGGGAGGGGAAGGAGAGAGAAAAAGAGGGGGAGGGCAAAAACTGCATTGCTACGAGAGAGAGAGAGAGAGAGAGAGAGAGAGAGAGAGAGAGCATGATAGTCACGGCTGAGAGAGAGAGAAAGAAAGAGGGGGATAGAGAGAGAAAGAAGGAGAGAGAGAGGGAGGGAGGGGGAAGGTAGAAAGAGGGTGGCAGTTATCAGTACGTGTAGTGTAATTATAAACAGTGTCAGTCTGTTTGCTGAGGGATTTGTCAGCTCAGTGGGAACCTGCCTGCTGGGATCCTGTTTAGATGTCGTATCCTCGTCATCGTGCGTTAGTCCTGTTTAGATGTCGTATCCTCGTCATCGTGCGTTAGTGAACACTCTGAAGGATGTGTGTGCTGACAGCAGGAGAGCTGTCGTGATTTCTTAAGGCAAACATTTATCCACATTACCTATGGAAAGCCTTGACACCAGTCTGTAGGGACAGACCAACCTTTGACCTCATCAGCCCAGCATAAATGATACAGAAAGCTAGTGTGTGTGTGTTTGTGTGTGTGTTTGTGTGTGTGAGTGTGTGTGTATGTGTGTGTGTGTGTGTGTGTGTGTGTCTGTGTGTGTGAGTCAGGCCAGAGACTTAATTGGCTGCTTGTCTCTGCTCCACCGGACATGAGCCAGTTAATTGGGATGTGTCCTGAGGAGCTCATCGATTGCTGAGCCCTATTTTCCAATTAGAGAGCATGTGAGTGGGTAGTGGGCGGGGCCAGAGGGGCTTAGTGAGTGCTGAATGGCTGGCAGCTTCTGCTTTGATCTGTGAGCTTTGAGAGAAGTCCAGCTTTCATCCTCCCCTATCACCTCAGACCATACCACACACCACACACCACAGCACCACTGCCTGGACACACACATTCACCTCACACACGCACACACACACGCACACACACAGAGATACACACACGCACACACACAGAGATACACAAACACACACGCACACAGAGATACACAAACACACGCACACACAGATAAACAAACACACACGCACACATACATACGCGCACACACAAACGCACGTGCACACACAGATACACAAACACACAAACGCACACAAACACACAAACGCACACACACACACAGAGATACACACACACACAGAGATACACAAACACACACACACGCGCACACACACACACACACACACACAGATACACAAACGCACACACACAGAGATACACATACACGCGCGCGCACACACACACACACACACACAAACATAACATATGTGGGACATGAGAGATCATAAAAAACTGAACTGAACTTCCTTAACTGTTTATATTTATCATCTTTTCCCCTCTCTCTCTCTCTGTCTCTCTCTCTTTCTCTGTCTCTCTCTCTCTGTCTCTCTCGCTCTCTCTCTGTCTCTCTCTCTCTCTGTCTCTCTGTCTCTCTGTCTCTCTCTCTCTCTGTCTCTCTCTCTCTCTCTCCGTCTCTCTCTTTCTCTCCCTCTCTCTCTCCCTCTCTCTCTCCCTCTCTCTCTCTCTCTCTCTCTCTCTCTCTGTCTCTCTCTCCCTGTACAGGGCAGGACCGTAGTGAGGCAGCTCTGATTAAGCGCTTTAAAGGCGATGGTGTCCGATACAAGGCCAAACTCATTGGAATAGATGAGGTCACAGCTGCACGGGGAGACAAACTCTGTCAGGATTCAATGATGAAGCTGAAGGTCGGTGTATGTTTGTGTGAGCGTGTGTGTGTGTGTGTGTGTGCGTGTGTGTGTGTGTGTGTGTGCATGTGCATGTGCCTGTGCAGACGTGTGTGTGTGTGTTCCTGTGTGTGTGTGTGTGTGTGTGTGTGTGTGTGCGTGTGCATGTGCATGTGCCTGTGCTGACGTGAGCGTGTGTGAGTGTGTGTTCCTGTGTGTGTGTGTGTGTGTGTGTGTGTGTGTGCATGTGCATGTGCCTGTGCTGACGTGAGCGTGTGTGAGTGTGTGTTCTTGTGTGTGTGTGAGTGTGTGTTCTTGTGTGTGTGTGTGTGTGTGTGTGTGTGTGTGTGTGTGTGTGTGCATGTGCATGTGCAGACGTGAGTATGTGTGAGTGTGTGTGTGCGTGTGCATGTGCAGACGTGAGTGTGTGTGAGTGTGTGTTCCTGTGTGCGTGTGCGTGTGTGTGTGTGTGTGCATGTGCATGTGCAGACGTGAGTGTGTGTGCCTCTGTGTGTGTGTGTGTGTGTGTGTGTGTGTGTGCATGTGCAGACGTGAGTGTGTGCGTGACTGTGTGTGTGTGTGTGGTGAGATGACATTTTGCTCTGTGATTTGCATGCGTGTGTAATTGAAATGGAGGCCAGGCTCTCATTGATCAAAGCTGTGTACTCCTTCAGACAGGAAATCCATACTCATATTCCCACAATCCTTCACTGGTTGGTAAACAACAGTCCTGCCATTAACACCGCTAATCTCTCAACTCTCCCTCTCACTCATCCCTTCATTCACCTCTCCCTCTCACTCATCCACTCATCCCTTCATTCACCTCTCCCTCTCACTCATCCCTTCATTCACCTCTCCCTCTCACTCATCCCTTCATCCCTTCATTCACCTCTCCCTCTCACTCATCCCTTCATTTACCTCTCCCTCTCACTCATCCATTCATCCCTTCATTTACCTCTCCCTGTCACTCATCCACTCATCCCTTCATTCACCTCTCCCTCTCACTCTTCCACTCATCCCTTCATTCACCTCTTCCTCTCACTCTTCCACTCATCCCTTCATTCACCTCTCACTCATCCATTCATCCCTTCATTCACCTCTCCCTCTCACTCATCCCTTCATCCCTTCATTCACCTCTCCCTCTCACTCATCCCTTCATTCCTTCATTCACCTCTCCCTCTCACTCATCCCCTCATCCCTTCATTCACCTCTCCCTCTCACTCATCCCTTCATTCCTTCATTCACCTCTCCCTCTCACTCATCCCCTCATCCCTTCATTCACCTCTCCCTCTCACTCATCCACTCATCCCTTCATTCACCTCTCCCTCTCACTCATCCCTTCATTTACCTCTCACTCATCCACTCATCCCTTCATTCACCTCTCCCTCTCAGTCAGCCCTTCATCCCTTCATTCACCTCTCCCTCTCACTCATCCCTTCATTCACCTCTCCCTCTCACTCTTCCACTCATTCACCTCTCCCTCTCACTCATCCACTCATCCCTTCATTCACCTCTCCCTCTCACTCATCCACTCATCCCTTCATTCGCCTCTCCCTCTCACTCATCCCTTCATTTACCTCTCACTCATCCACTCATCCCTTCATTTACCTCTCACTCATCCACTCATCCCTTCATTCACCTCTCCGTCTCAGTCAGCCCTTCATCCCTTCATTCACCTCTCCCTCTCACTCATCCCTTCATTCACCTCTCCCTCTCACTCTTCCACTCATCCCTTCATTCACCTGTCCCTCTCACTCATCCCTTCATTTACCTCTCACTCATCCACTCATCCCTTCATTCACCTCTCCCTCTCACTTATCCACTCATCCCTTCATTTACCTCTCACTCATCCACTCATCCCTTCATTCACCTCTCCCTCTCACTCATCCCTTCATTTACCTCTCACTCATCCACTCATCCCTTCATTCACCTCTCCCTCTCAGTCAGCCCTTCATCCCTTCATTCACCTCTCCCTCTCACTCATCCCTTCATTCACCTCTCCCTCTCACTCTTCCACTCATTCACCTCTCCCTCTCACTCATCCACTCATCCCTTCATTCACCTCTCCCTCTCACTCATCCCTTCATTTACCTCTCACTCATCCACTCATCCCTTCATTCACCTCTCCCTCTCACTCATCCACTCATCCCTTCATTCACCTCTCACTCATCCATTCAT
>NC_044498.1:979499-981999 GCF_902362185.1 Chanos chanos
ACGCACACACCACACACACGCGCGCACACACACACACACTGTCACCATTACAACACACACACCACACACACACACACACACAAACGCCATTTACAACACATTCACACACTCACACAGACTAACATAGTTTCTGAAATTGCCAACCAGTGTCTTTAGCTTCTATAACTTCCTAATGAGTTGAATTTGAGTTTTTTGGTTGAAAGTGTCAAGTGGAGCATTGTCAATAATCAGTGTTAATAAGTGTTAATGAGGAGTGTTAATAAGCAGTGTTGATGAGAAATGTTAATAATCAGTTTTAATGAGCAGTGTCAATAAGCAGTGTTGATGAGAAGTGTTAATCATTAGAGTTTGTGTGCACTGTAAATGAGGAGTGTTAATAAGCAGTGTTGGTGAGCAATGTCAGTAAGCAATGTTAATAGTCAGTGTTAATGGGCAGTGTTAATGAGAGGTGTCATTAATCAGTGTTATTGAGCAGTGCTAATTAGAGGTGTCATTAATCAGTGTTAATGAGAGGTGTCATTAATCAGTGTTAATGAGCAGTCAGGGTTAAAAATTAGCACATTTGCCTCTCGCCAAATGTGAGTAAAAATCTCCGTTGGTGAATAAAATAAATGAGGTCAGTCGTCATTGGTGGGTTGCTGAAATAGACCTACTTCACAACAAACTTTCATCACTACAACACATAAGTTGATTGACTACGTTTCGTAATTGTTTGACTGACCCTCGCTGTCCACCATTGTGTGGTTCTCAATCCTGCTCCTGGGGGACCCCTGACCTGCATGTCTTCTATCTGTCCTTGCTCTGAACACACCTGATTAGTGTGATTAACATGCTCTTGATTTAATCAGGTGTGTTCAGCCAATCAAAAGTGCCACTGATGAGTTCAGTCAGGTAGGTCGAGCAGGGAAAGATGGAAAGCGTGCAGTACAGGGGCCCCCCAGGAGCAGGACTGAGAACCACTGGTGTATGACACGCAGCCCTGCCAGCACATAAGAGGACAACCAGAGGCCCTGTCCACGCTCACCTGGGTGAATTTAAGAATGCATAATTATTTCTCCGTTTGGCCTTTCTGTCCAAACCAAAACAGCGTTTTCCGGGACCGAAAACATCGGCAACATCGTTTTCAGAAACGATGACCTACGGTGGCCGTGACGCGAAAGTTTGTGCTCGAGACACCCAAACAAACAAGACGGGCGAAATGCTCACAGTGAAAGGCGTTTCGGCGTTTTGGCGTGGACGTAGAACATTTTGGCGTGGACGTAGACCATTTGGAAAGCAGTATGAAAACGATAGTGTGTACGGAGAAACGCCTTGACATTAAATCTGCGTTTTCAGATTTACTTGGCTTAGTGTGGACGTCGCCTAATTTTGAGCAGTTTGAGTGTATGGAGTATATGGAGTGCACAGCATCTGAAGTGACCGCATCTGAAAGTTTCATTGTTACAGTTCCCTTTAAAAAGGTCAGTCGATGGATAATTAATAATTACTGTGTTTTAATGACATCATATCATATGCAGTTCTGTGGTCGGTTGAAAAATATTTTGACCGGTAATTTTTTTTTTCAGTTTACCAGCCATTGGCACATAGACCAAAAAGTTAATCCTGGACCCTGTGAGTAGTGTTAATAAGTAGTGTTAATGAGCAGTGTCAATAAGCATTATAATGAGGGGTCTTAATAATCAGTGTTAATGAGCAGTGTTAATGAGTATTATAATGAGAGGTGTTAATAATCAGTGTTAATGAGAAGTGTTAATAAGTATTATAATGAGAGGTGTTAATAACCAGTGTTAATGAGCAGTGTTAATAAGCATTATAATGAGAGGTGTTAATAATCAGTGTTAATAAGTATTATACTGAGAGGTGTTAATAATCAGTGTTAATGAGCAGTGTTAATAAGCATTATAATGAGGGGTGTTAATAATCAGTGTTAATAAGTATTATAATGAGAAGTGTTAATGAGCGGTGGTAATAAGTAGTGCTGATTGTTTTTTTATATGCCAAATGTGTCGTGTAAAGAGGTGTTTGAATGTGTAGGTTGGTGTAGTATAGAGTGATACAGAATGTGTCTGGTGTATTTGAGTGTGTAGGTTGTGTGTGTGTGTGCATGCGTCTGATTCTGTGTGTGTGTGTGTGTGGGTGGTGTGTGTGTGTGTGAGTGCATGTGTCTGACTTTGTGTGTGTGTGCGCGTGTGTGTGTGTGTGTGTTAGAGACAGATTATTTAAGACAGACACTCAGATGACAGGTTATTATGAAGGAGAGCGAGTTCTGTGTCGTGATCGGAGCACTCTTGTACTACAGGCTCCAGGCAAACATTACACTCTGTGAATCTGTCAGAGGAAGGCTACCATCCAATGGGTACACAACTAATTAATCTTTCAAGGATTTTCTCTGCTTCCAATTTTAAACCACCCAGAAGGAATCTGGGAGCGGCAGTTTCATGGTGGAGGTTTAAAAAGCACTCCAAGAGAGCTGGAGGTTTGGGGGTGCGCTTTTCGTTTT
>NC_044498.1:989499-1004499 GCF_902362185.1 Chanos chanos
TTCTCTCAGTGCATGCTCCTGAAGGTCGAAGCCGAAACTCCAATCAGTCTGGGGGACTGGCGCTATCCCACAAGGCCATGAGGTCGCTGCTCTGCCTTCGGCACTGTGCCCACTGTTGATTCTGTTTAATCGCTCACCTCTCTGCTTCCTATTCTCCCTCCTCTCTCTCCCTCTCTCTCTCTCTCTCTCTCTCTCTCTTTTCCCCCCTTTTCCCTTTTTTCTTCCTGTGCTGCCGATGTTGTAGTACATTGTGTTTGAGGCGGGACATGAACCCATCCGTGACCAATCAGAGGAGAGCATTTATCAGGTACTTGACTGAGTCCCTCTCTTTCATTTGTCCAAGGATTGGAGCACAAAACAAACAGACGAAAAATAGCAAAAACAATACCCAATCAAAACCACCATTCCTACACATAAAAATAAAGTCTTAATTGTTTTACATGAACATTAAAAAAAAAAAATTCATTACTTTTACAAAACACACTGCACTTACATCTGACAGCTGAAATACTCGCTGACAACCGTTTGACATTTCTCTGAGTCCTTGGGTGGGCACCCCAGGCCTGTTCTCTGCCTAAAGCAGATGATTAAAGTGGTGTGTGATGGAAGTGATGGAGACAGCTCCCTCGTGTCGTTGACAGAACACACACCTGTGAATTAGCGTGTCGTTGACAGAACACACACCTGTGAATTAGCGTGAACAGACGGCACCGCGTCTCAGTCTTATTGGCCGTGGAGCCCCTCTCAGACATTCTCGCTCCGCGGAGTTCCTCGCTCCCGGCCCGCGTGGCCATGACAACAGCAGGTGCGTTACCCTCAGATGCAGGTTTGTCTTGCCACCTGCGGCTGAGGCTGAAAGCACGACGCCACAGAAATCTGAATCGGGTCTCACGGCAACTGTCCACCCTGCCTGACGTCCTGCGGTGTCACCTGGAGACAGCGCAGCGTCAGTTAGTTTGACCCTTAACCTTAAATCTGTACCTGTGTAAATCATGCTAATTCACTCCTGTGTGTGATCCAGCACTGGGCAAATTTTGACGCAGCCCTCAGCCCTGTGCTTGCCACTCTGAGCAGACATGAGCTGCTCCAGGCTGATGGGGGAGAGACATTTGCCCGCTGTCTAAAAAATCATCCACACGAGTCTCCACACACTCAACGCTCTGAACACAAGTCTCCACACACTAACCGCTCTGAACACGAGTCTCCACACACTCAACACCCTGAACACGAGTCTCCACACAATCAACACTCTGAACACGAGTCTCCACACACTAAACACTCTGAACACGAGTCTCCACACACTCAACACTCTGAACACGAGTCTCCACACACTACACGCTCTGAACACGAGTCTCCACACACTCAACACTCTGAACACGAGTCTCCACACACTACACGCTCTGAACACGAGTCTCCACACACTAAACACTCTGAACACGAGACAAAGAAGCGTGTAAGCCAACTCGCATTGAATCTCTGCACACTTCACTTTGAGTGTTGGCAGACTGCACAATGTCAGGGAAGATTTGTGCAGAATACACCCACTGGGACAGTCGTGCTCCTACTTGCACTAACCCACTGACCGTGACTAAATCACACACCTACACATACACACATACATACATGCCTACACACCTACACACACACACACACACGTCACAATCACAAAATCACACGCACACACACACACACACACACATACACGCACATGCCTACACACCTACACACACACATACACGTCACAATCACTGAATCACACAGATGTACTTTCTCTGTGTATCCATATATATTGCCATCACATAACTGCACTAAACAAACAAATTAGTGAAAAAACATTTAGGAAGCTCCCTCTTTTTTGTATTTTTTTCTTTTTATCTCTAAACCTACGTTTGAACAGTAAAAAATGGCTTCATTTCGCGTCCTCTGACTGAAATGAAAAATAAATGAAGACAGACCGTCTGGAGAGTATGAGGATTGACATAAACTCAGTGACCCTCAGTAAGCTCCAGGGAGGCAGGAGAGCCTTGGCTGCTGCCTGATTTAGCCTCACCCTCACTGGGCTGACTGCGGAGGAGAGTGGGCTGACCTTCCTGGGTCTGGATGAGAATTTTTTTTTTTGACTGAAACAGCAGTCTGTCCTCCTCCACTTCACAGTCTTGAGATGAAAGAGCGCGAGTGATTAATCATCGGTGCTGTTGTTTGATCCCAGAGAAAAAGAGGTGGAGAAATCGTCTGAAATAAACACGCCAGGAGAACGTGGTGAGCGATAATCAGCCTGGCGGGCCGCCGGAAAATAAGGACAACGGCAAATTATACACAACTGCCCACATAAACCAGCCAATGAGGAGGAGGACATGGACTGGAATGGGCCGTCTGATTGGCTTTACTTAAGGTCACTGATGTGACGACGTGAAATGACCCTGCACAGGCAGTGAAGACAAAAACACGCAAACCACACACGCGTGAAAGAAACACCGTAAACCAGTGTGCGATATGGGAAGGGTTAAACACCTAGATCTACGTACGGTTTTTGACAAAGATACACATGGATTTTCTCTCACATACAGGCATGTGCGTACAACACACACACGCACATGCCCGCACACACACATACACACACATACATACAAAGTCAGGACATGACACAGTCATTCATTTCCTGAAAAAAGACGCTGCCATGAAAAAAATGTCTTTCTTCCTCTGTTCATTACTATCCCTACTCCTGATAAATGCTGAGTTGAAGATAAACGTTGAGTTGAGTTGAGAATAACTTCTTTTTGCTCGTGTGTTCATTCGGCGGGGCGGATTACCCTCCTCCCCCCCCCCCAGGTCCCCACCAGCCAACAAAAGGAGGGGGTGTATGACGTCCCAAAGCGACATCCTGTGAGTGGAACTGTGTGTCTGTTGGTGCACCCCCCATCAGCACTCTCAGCCAGCCAACCTCTCCTCTCTCTGTCCCTCCCTCTCCCAACCTCTCCTCTCTCACTCCCTCCCTCTCCCAACCTCCCCTCTCTCTCTAACTCCCTCTCCCAACCTCTCCTCTCTCTCTAACTCCCTCTCCCAACCTCTTCTCTCTCTCCCTCCCTCTCCCAACCTCTCCTCTCTCTCTAACTCCCTCTCCCAACCTCTCCTCTCTCTCTAACTCCCTCTCCCAATCTCTCCTCTCTCTCTAACTCCCTCTCCCAACCTCTCCTCTCTCTCTCCCTCCCTCTCCCAACCTCTCCTCTCTCTCTCCCTCCCTCCCTCTCCCAACCTCTCCTCTCTCTCTAACTCCCTCTCCCAACCTCTCCTCTCTCTCTCCTTCCCTCTCCCAACCTCTCCTCTCTCTCTCCCTCCCTCTCCCAACCTCTCCTCTCTCTGTCCCTCCCTCTCCCAACCTCTCCTCTCTCTCTACCTCCCTCTCCTCTCTCCTTCCCTCTCCCAACCTCTCCTCTCTCTCTCCCTCCCTCTCCCAACCTCTCCTCTCTCTCTAACTCCCTCTCCTCTCTCCTTCCCTCTCCCAACCTCTCCTCTCTCTGTCCCTCCCTCTCCCCTCTCTGTCCCTCCCCCTCCCAACCTCTCTTCTCTCTCTAACTCCCTCTCCCAACCTCTCCTCTCTCTGTCCCTCTCCCAACCTCTCCTCTCTCTGTCCCTCCCTCTCCCAACCTCTCCTCTCTCTCTACCTCCCTCTCCCAAACTCTCTCTTTCTGTCCCTCCCTCTCCCAAACTCTCCTCCCTGTATCTCCCTCTCCCAACTTCTATCTCTCTGTACCTCTCTCTCCCAACTTCTATCTCTCTGTACCTCTCTCTCCCAAACTCTCTCTCTCTGTATCTCTCTCTCCCAGACTCTCTCTCTCTGTATCTCTCTCTCCCAAACTCTCTCTCTCTGTATCTCTCTCTCCCCTGCCATCGCTGTGAGCTGGGCTGCATGTCTTGGCTGTCCCGTCCTGTTCTGTCCGCCATCCCTGCCCGACAGGAAACCGTTGTGTTTTATCAGGTGTCAGGGTTGAGAGGCCCTGAACAGTGGTCATGTGTTTAGGAGACCACTCCCCTCTGCCCTGACCGCAGCCAATCACTGCCTGTAGAACACAACTGTTCTCTGTGAGTGGATCTGATGTTCAGTCACTCATGGGTTCTTTTTGCTGTGAAGTGAACATGACCAAAACTCTGACTGAATCTTAAACGTTTTCCCACAGTCTTTGTCCTAGTGTCACAGCCTGTAGCCTGTTCATGACTGAATGTTCTGTGTGTGTGTGTGTATGCGTTTGGTTCTTCTGTCCTGTGTGTGTGTGTGTGTGTGTGTGTGTGTGTGTGTGTGTGTGTGTGTGTTTGGTTCTTCTGTTCTGTGTGTGTGTGTGTATATGCGTCAGAGGCTGATTTTCTTCTGTGTGTTCTGTGCCTGCTATGATGAGAGATTTGCTGAGGCTGTGTGTGTGTGTGTGTGTGTGTTCTCAGTGGCATTTTGATGGCTGAGCCTTTGAGCTTCTGCAGTACCAGTGTCTGTTTCTGAATGTTCCGGAAACGTGCATGCAGTAATCCTGGAGAATGCCTGTTCTCTGCTGATGACACCCGTCCATTTCTAAGAGGAGACAGCCAGCGTTGCAAAATAACTTTAAATCTTCTTCAAATATCTGAAACGTATCAGTGTCCTCACTCTCTGTAAGACAGCATCGCAGCAACATCCCGTCTCAAAATTAAACCAATCAGCTCGCGCAGTGCTGTTGAGACTTGTTTTTATTGGTTTAAAGAGAACCTGTCTCTGCTGTCTCTGTCTCAGAATGGTGGATGAGTTTTTACTGCCTGCTTGTGAAATGGCCATTGAGTTGTGTCTGATTCTCCTGTCAGCGCATCAGTCAGTCTGTCAGTCAGTCAGTCAGTCTGTCTGTTTGTTCCTGTTACTGCTGGTCTGTTTGCTCTGTCAACACCTTTTCAGCTGGTTGGCCTTGTACACACACTCTCCGTCTCCCTGTTCTCCTCACTTTTGTTTCTGACTCCGACTCTGACCGGAGAGATCATAAGCCGCGCCTTGACCTGCCCTGTCAATCAGAGTGGCTCAAAATAAAACCCTCAGAATCATCAGCTGAATTTTATCACACAAATTTTACAGACACTGTGGGAACACGCTGTTCTCCACACTGTAGGCGTGACCTGTTCCTCCCCTCACCCACAGAACATAACCACTCACCATGTCAAACACTTCAAGTGATTTTGATCAGAACTCTGAGCTAAGGACAGGGTTAGCCACCAACAGTGCCCAGCAAGTGAAAGCACATTTTTGGTTTTAGTTCACACCCGTGACGTTGGATCCAAGTTGTCAGTTGACAGTGGAGACACTCGGTAGTCAATGATTGGCTGGATGGATCCATGGGGGCGGGGCTTACGAGGCTCCAGGGTAGAACACACTGGACCGTAGAATTGGCTTAAGGTTCGAACTTCAGTGTTGAATCAACAGAGTGAATGACTGCCACTGTAATACGGATGAGTCCACTGACTCACAGTAATGAATCAGTCTGCCTGGTCCAGAAGGAAGCAAAAAAAAAAAAGCATGTGATTTAGTGAATCAGACTGAATGTCTGGAAGTTCTTCACAGATACATTACTCTATTTTAGTATTAAAGAGAAAAACATGAAATCACGAGATCGTTCCCTCTGTCTCTGTCTCTTTTTCTTTCTGTCTTTCTCTTTCTCTCTCTCTGTCTCCCTCTAGTCTGTGGATGTGTGTGTTTGTGTGTTTACATGCTCATTCTGGGCATTGGAGATTAGACAGACACTGTTAATTAAGTAGGCAGTGTTAATTGTATGCAGAGCACATGCATGTGGATAATTACGTCTCCCAGGACACGTTTAATTGATAGGTAGTCATGCTGATGAAGATAGAAGGCTGGGCAGTGGGACTGTAAGAAATGAAGGGAGATGGAGAGAGTGAGAGAGAGAGAGAGAGAGAGAGAGAGCTTTGAACAGGATTAGGCCACAGCACCACACTACAGGCCTCAGAGTACACGTGCACACGGATTACAGCGTGGGTCTGAGAAGATGCCTGACAGAGAGGCCTTTAAACACTCTGATTGCTTTCATTACTTGACACCTGGAGTGTGTCTAAGATCATCTGAGCTCTGAGAACCACACAAATGTTCCTTCACATTAAACTCGACACCTGCAGTGTGTCTAAGACCATCTGAGCTCTGAGAACCACACAAATGTTCCTTCACATTAAACTCGACACCTGCAGTGTGTCTAAGACCATCTGAGCTCTGAGAACCACACAAATGTTTCTTCACATTAAACTCGACGTGCACTCGTAGATTTTCCGTGACCATTTGCGTCGTCATGGTGATTGTGCAGAGCCTGTAAAAAGGTTCATAGCTGGCATGTGTGTGTGTGTGTAGTTCTGCTGTGGGCTTCAGTTAAGCAGAACACGCTCTACACACGCTGCACACACACACACACACACACACACACACACACACACACACACACACTGACTTTGAGAAGCGCAGGAAGGTCAGGGCCAGAGAGTCCTGCCGCTGAGCCCAGGCGGTGAGCACAAATCACTGAGATATGATTTGTTTTTCCTGCTGTTAGAAGTCAAGGTTGTCCGCTAATGGAGAACAGAGATGAGCTAGGAATGAACGGATGCTAGCCTGTCTAATGTTTATCTTCTTCTCATTCTCTCTCTCTTGCTCTCTCTCCCTTTCTCTCTCTCCCTCTCTCTCTCTCTCTCTCTCTCTTTCTCTCTCACTCTCTCTCTTTCTCTCTCTCTCTCTCTCTCTCTCTCTTTCTCTCTTTCTCTCTCTCTCTCTCTCTCTCTCTTTCTCTCTCTCTCTCTCTCTCTCTCTCTCTCTCTCTCTCTCTCTCTCTCTCTCTCTGCCTTTGTCCATTTTCTCTTAGCTTAGACACACATAAATGGCAGTGGGTGAATTCCATTGCTTTTCCATTAGACAGAGTTCTTATCTGCTTCAGAGGACATGTTTTAATTGCCTGCTCCTGTCCGTCACTCTGGGCCCGGGGCTAAACGCTAAGAGCTAACACTCACAGCAGTCCATGTTAACAGACCTGCGCTGAGCATGCGAACACCGCCATTCTGTCATCTGTGTGCAGTGCATGTTTCTTATCCTGTTTGTATGCATTCTCTTCCGCTCTTTCTCTCTCTCTCTCTCTCTCTCTCTCTCTCTCTCTCTCTCTCTCCCTTTTTCTGTGTGTGTGCACAGGCAAACGTGTGTGTGTGCGTGTGTGTGTGTGTGTGTATGTGTGCGTGTGTGTGCGTGTGTGTGTGTGTGTGTGTGTATGTTGTACCTGTCAGGTCTTTTAGTATGCGTGATGGGGATCTCTCTTTTCCTCTTTTCTCTCCTCATTTTTATATCCTCCTCTCTCCTGCCCCTGTCCACCCCCCCTCCCCTCCTCTCCTGTGTGTTTGTGTGTGTGCTGAGTTTGTAGTGGTGTGTGTGCTGGGTCTGTAGTGGTGTGTGTGCTGGGTTTGTAGCAGTGTGTGTGTGTGTGTGCGCTGTTTCAGACGGAGGCAGATGCTGTTCATGGTTTCCTGCGTGTTGCCTGCTCCCTTGGGAAGCCCATACCATCACATTATTTTTCCATTAAATCCTGGCACGCAGTTAAAATACAGGCTTTCTATTCACCTCCCTCTCCACCAATTACTGCGCCCGGGGGCCGGGGAGGGGGGGGGGGCGAGGGCGAGGGTGGGGGCGACATTCACCTCCCTGCGCAGTGAACAGCTGAGTCTGGGCCCACGGAGAAAAGAGAGGGATGGAGGGAGGAGGTAGATGCAGGGGCCATGAATGAGGTCTGTTTACTGAGGTAGAGGAGGCTGAACCTGTGCTTAGTTTGACCTTTCCCTGGACAGGTAAAAACGTTTCCATCTCCCCTGGGTCTGTCCTGTCTCTCCCTACCACACACACACCTTCACACACCTCACCCCACATCCACCCTCTCTCTCTCCCTCTCTCCCTCTCCCTCTCTCTCTCTAAGTGTGCATGTCTGTGTCACAATGTTCCTCCATCTCATCCTCCATCTAACACCATCTTATTCTTTCAGAATGGTCAGAAAGACCAGTTCACTCTGCTGGATCTTGATGCTGACTTATTGCTGGTCACTAAGGTAAGACAGACAGAGCCCCCAAACTCCCCCTACACTTCCCTGTGACCCTGCAGGTACCAAACAATAACAACAACAACAATGATAATAATAATAATAATAATAATAATAATAATAATAATAATAATAATAATAGAAACTTGCTTCCTTTTGTTTGCTTGTTTGTTTGTTTTGTTTTGTTTTGGATAGCTTTTAACCCGTTGGTTTTTCAAAAACACAACTTCTTTATGCGCTAACAACTACAAGCTCTTACAAGAGAGCGCCAGTGAACTCAGAAGGGTTGGGCTTTGAGTGAAGTCTCTGTAAAGCCTGTTTGTGACAGACCTTAGTCAGTGTGTTGGAGGTACAGCTTGTCTCTCAGACATGCGGGACCAGTCCTCTCCTGAGTCTCCTTCTCCCCAACTCTCTCTGTCACCTGCCCTGGCGCCCGCGTCCGCAGAATGACCCCAAAGTGCTGTGTTTGTTCTGTGTGACCTCCTCCTGTCTGTCCTTGTTTCGCTGACCCTTCCTGTTTCGCTGACCCTTCATAGTTAAATCAGGGCTTCGCTGGGTCACTTTGTCTCCATGGCAACCTGCTGATTCACAGGAGAGAGAAAATAACAGCCCCGTGGCTCTCTCCACATGCTCCGCTCTCTACTGCCTTCAGAGTGGTCTCAAAGGTCAAATCCACATCACAGAGAGGGAGAGAGAGTGTGTATATGTGTGTGTGTGTGTGTGCGTGTGTGCATGCATGTGCGTGCGCTTGCGTGTTCGTGTGCGTGCGTGCGTGCGTGTGTGTTTGTGTGTGTGCTTGTGTGCATGCATGTGTGTGTGTGAGTGTGTGTGTGTGTGTGTGTGTGTCTCCCTGTCCCTTCACAGCAGCAGGGGTCAGTGTATATCACCATTTCAGTGCTCCAGCGTTGCAGCCCTGAGAGAATGAAAGAGAAAAAAACACTATCGCAGAAATGAAAGAGAAAAAAAAAACACTGTCAGGGAAATGAAAGGCGGTGTGCGTGGGGAAAACGTGAAAAATTAGAACCTTTCAAGCCAAGTGGATACGGAGACTATTAAAAAAAATCCTTTATTTGTGCTGGAGAGACAGTCGTTTCTGCTCTGCGTTACAGCCTCTGTCAGTAATGGTAAAATGCTTTTCCACTCATCCAGACGTGCTCTCCCCTCTCCTGCTCTGTCCATTCAGTCATAATGACACGCCTCACACACGGCCCACACCATTCAGCGCAAATCAGACACAACACGCAGGATATTCCCGGGAAAGTCAATCATTCTCTTTGGAGAAAACATGGACTGTAATTGAGTTTTATGGAAATCTCCGACTGTGTATTTAAAAGCTTGAAAGGTTTCACGGCTGAACGTAGTGGGTTGGATCAGCTTTACTGATGAGCCTGGAGCCCTCTCTCACTCAGACAGACAAACGTCAACTCCTTACCTGTAGCTTTTACACCACACTTTACCTCAAACCAGGGTTATTAACACTACTCATAAAACACACCAGAGTTATTAACACTACACATAAAACACACCAGAGTTATTAACACTACACATAAAACACACCAGAGTTATTAACACTACACATAAAACACACCAGGGTTATTAACACTACACATAAAACACACCAGTTATTAACACTACACATAAAACACACCAGAGTTATTAACACTACACACCAGAGTTATTAACATTACACATAAAACACACCAGGGTTATTAACACTACACATAAAACACACCAGTTATTAACACTACACATAACACACACCAGGGTTATTAACACTACACATAAAACACACCAGAGTTATTAACACTACACATAAAACACACCAGTTATTAACACCACACATAAAACACACCAGAGTTATTAACACTACACATAAAACACACCAGAGTTATTAACACTGCACATAAAACATACCAGAGTTATTAACACTACACATAAAACACACCAGAGTTATTAACACTACACATAAAACACACCAGAGTTATTAACACTAAACATAAAACACACCAGAGTTATTAACACTACACACCAGAGTTTTTAACACTACACATAAAACACACCAGAGTTATTAACACTACACACCAGAGTTATTAACACTGCACATAAAACACACCAGAGTTATTAACACTACACATAAACTCATCTGTCTTCATAAACATGTAGATAATGTTTCCATCATTCTTCCCTGGGGACTGACGCTTTTACATACAAGGGCAATATCAGGCATTTCTTCACTGTCAGTTTCAAATGACCCCTCACATCTCGGTTGCTGAATGAACAAAGCCTTAAACATTAGCACTGTGCAGACATCAATCCCTGTTTTGTCTCTATAAGAGTGAACATGTTGGTCGTTGCAATGATAAAGGTGTGGCTCCATTCCCTGCCCTGTCAAAGACTGTAGCTGTGTTTTCAGAGTCAGTCCAACTGTTCGTTCAGGTCACATTTCTGTCCTGGCCACAGTCCCCCTGATTGAGCCTGCCCACTCATAGCCAAGCCCTGCCCACTGATAGCCAAGCCCTGCCCACTGATAGCCAAGCCCTGCCCACTGATAGCCAAGCCCTGCCCACTGATACCCAAGCCCTGCCCACTGATAGCCAAGCCCTGCCCACTGATAGCCAAGCCCTGCCCACTGATAGCTAAGCCCTGCCCACTAACAGCCAAGCCCTGCCCACTGATAGCTAAGCCCTGCCCACTAATAGCCAAGCCCTGCCCACTGATAGCCAAGCCCTTCCCACTAATAGCCAAGCCCTGCCCACTGATAGCCAAGCCCTGCCCACTGATAGCCAAGCCCTGCCCACTAATAGCCAAGCCCTGCCCACTGATAGCCAAGCCCTGCCCACTGATAGCCAAGCCCTGCCCACTGATAGCTAAGCCCTTCCCACTGATAGCCAAGCCCTGCCCACTGATAGCCAAGCCCTGCCCACTGATATCTAAGCCCTGCCCACTAATAGCCAAGCCCTGCCCACTGATAGCTAAGCCCTGCCCACTAACAGCCAAGCCCTGCCCACTGATAGCTAAGCCCTGCCCACTAATAGCCAAGCCCTGCCCACTGATAGCCAAGCCCTGCCCACTAATAGCCAAGCCCTGCCCACTGATAGCCAAGCCCTGCCCACTAATAGCCAAGCCCTGCCCACTGATAGCCAAGCCCTGCCCACTGATAGCCAAGCCCTGCCCACTGATAGCTAAGCCCTGCCCACTAATAGCTAAGCCCTGCCCACTGATACCCAAGCCCTGCCCACTGATAGCTAAGCCCTGCCCACTAATAGCCAAGCCCTGCCCATTGATAGCCAAGCCCTGCCCACTGATAGCTAAGCCCTGCCCACTAATAGCCAAGCCCTGCCCACTGATAGCCAAGCCCTGCCCAGTAATAGCCAAGTCCTGCCCATTGATAGCCAAGCCCTGCCCACTGATAGCCAAGCCCTGCCCACTAATAGCCAAGTCCTGCCCACTGATAGCCAAGCCCTGCCCACTAATAGCCAAGCCCTGCACATTGATAGCCAAGCCCTGCCCACTAATAGCCAAGCCCTTCCCATTGTTAGGCAAGCCCTGCCCACTGATAGCTAAGCCCTGCCCACTAATAGCCAAGTCCTGCCCATTGATAGCCAAGCCCTGCACATTGATAGCCAAGCCCTGCCCACTAATAGCTAAGCCCTGCCCACTGATAGCCAAGCCCTGCCCACTAATAGCCAAGCCCTGCCCACTGATAGCCAAGCCCTGCCCACTAATACCCAAGCCCTGCCCATTGATAGCCAAGCCCTGCCCATTAATGGCCAAGCCCTGCCCATTGATAGCTAAGCCCTGCCCATTGATAGCTAAGCCCTGCCCATTGATAGCTAAGCCCTGCCCACTGATAGCTAAGCCCTGGCACTGCTGGCAGATGCGTGTTAGTGTTTTGAGTGTCATATGGGCATCATAACTGGGAGAAATACTGAATGGAAATGATTATGCTGGAATATGACTTTGAACTCTGCTCTGCCTGAAGAGTGTGACTTTCCTGTGTGTGTTGTTACGGTAACGTATGTCACCCTCACCAGTCAACCAATCATAAACACTCCATGCTCTCCTGTCCCTCATTCACCCGTCACTGCTGCAGGTCAGCCACGCCCGTTTCCTGCCCACGCAGGTAGGAGCCCTGTCTGAGTCAGAGCATGGGTTTGTGTGGGTGGTGCAGTGTTGCCATGGTGACTGATGTGTGCTGTCAAATGTGCTTCTCTGATTTGCAGAACATCAACCAGTTAGAGCTTTTTGGAGACATGTCCACCCCTCCAGATATTACCTCTCCCTCGGTGGGTACACACACACACACACACACACACACACACACTTATACACATACATAAATGAGGTCTCAGACGCACACCTATACACACAACCACACACTTACTCACACGTACACAGGCTCACAGACATTCACATGCTGTATTTTACACTATGTAGACTAGGCTATGCACTAAATGAAATGAAAGGTGGCAGTCCTGCCTGTTGGTTGAGCTGTCTGTAGACAGTATAAGTGGGAGATCAGTTTTAGCAGAAATGTCTGTGTTCATCTGTGTGATGTCAGCCTGGGCTTTCTGCTCTCTCCCCTGACTGGATAATTAAACTATAGATACTGAATAGATCATTAAACTGTAGATACTTATAGATAATTAAAATGTAGATACTTATAGATAATTGAAATGTAGATACTTCTAGATAATTAGACCAATGTGTTGGATGAACTGATGTGACAGCTGTCAGTCTTCCCCCCCCCCCCCCCCCCCCCCCCCCCACCCCCCGCAGACCCCGGCCTCCCCCGCCAACAGTCTGGATCCCACGCTGGCCCATCAGACCCCGTCTGATCTGTTCTCCCCTTTCAGCCCCGCCTCTGTTCCCTCAGGTACGGACACAGTGTGTGTGTGTGGTGTGTGCGTGTGGTGTGCGTGTGTGTGTATGTCTGTGTATGTGTGTGGTGTGTGTGTGTGTGTTTGGTGTGGTGTGTGTGTGGTGTGTGTGTGTGTTTGTATGTCTGTGTGTGTGTGTGGTGTGTGTGTTACCACATGAGAGCCTGGATGACAGTCATAAAACATGCTCATGGCAGATTGAAAAGGAGACTATATAGGAGATATATGTCTCTGCAGAGGGTTTTCAGTGTGCGTGTGTGTGTGTGTGTGCATGTGTGTGTGTGTGTGTGTGTGTGTGTTAGGACATGCATGGAAATATACTTAAACGGATGTGTCCTCTCAAAAAACAAAGATAAGGACACAGAGGTTCCCTCCCAGAGCTTCTCACTCATTCTTAAGATTGGCCTTTCAACTGTTTCCTAATTGACTGTAAATAGTGAAAATATGTCTCTTAGACCAGTTCAAACTGCTGGTTTAAACATAGACCAGTTCAGACTGCTGGTTTTAACACAGACCAGTCCAGACTGTTGGTTTTAACACAGACCAGTTCAGACTGCAGGTTTTAAGACAGACCAGTTCAGACTGCTGGTCTTAAGACAGACCAGTTCAGACTGCTGGGTTTAAGACAGACCAGTTCAGACTGCTGGTCTTAAGACAGACCAGTTCAAAGTGCTGGTTTTAACACAGACCAGTTCAAAGTGCTGGTTTTAACACAGACCAGTTCAGACTGCTGGTCTTAAGACAGACCAGTTCAGACTGCTGGTCTTAAGACAGACCAGTTCAGACTGCTGGGTTTAAGACAGACCAGTTCAGACTGCTGGTCTTAAGACAGACCAGTTCAGACTCCTGGTCTTAAGACAGACCAGTTCAAAGTGCTGGTTTTAACACAGACCAGTTCAGACTGCTGGTCTTAAGACAGACCAGTTCAAAGTGCTGGTTTTAACACAGACCAGTTCAGACTGCGGGTTTTAACACAGAAACGCTGCGCCTTTGAAGCTCTGCCTTCTTTTGACGGAGTTGTGAATAATTTGATCCTCTTAACTGACGGCAGAACATTTCATAACCAGGATTAAATTTGCACAGTCTTCCTGTTTATTGTTCAGGGATATCTGTTGTGGAATGAGGTGAATGAATTAAATAAACAGCATTAATTGAATTTCCTCTCTTACCTCACTGATGCAAAATACCTTCCCTGTCTCTGATGTCACTACATTCACGCGGCCAATAGAAGGAAGTGATGGTGTTTCCCAGGCAACCGCTTGTCGTTCTTTTCTCTCCACTTCCTGTCCAAAATGGAGTAGAAACCAAAGGTTCATTTGTAATCAGTGAATGGGAGATATGCGCTTGTTTCTGAAGGTCCACTGGTTAGTGCGGGATAGATTAGATCCCACCCCCCACCCCCCCCGGCGTTCACTGGGACAGCCGCCGTTTAGGATTCAAACCCCCAACTCACCACCTTCAGAATCGCTCAGTCAGGGCCGGAGAAAAACCGTTTAATGAACTGTGTAATTAATTGTTTAATTACGTTACATCTTTAATGAATAAATAGCAAAGCCTTTATAAAAGAAACGATAACGATCCGGTGACGAGGTTAGCAGACTTATCGTGAAAGCGGCTCTCCGCGGCCCGTGGCAGCGCGTCGGATTCCGGCCGCGGTCTGTGTCGTTGGGATGAGATATGATTGAGGCAGTAAAATCCAGAGTGGAGGAGCTCGTGGCGGTGAAAGGGGGGGTGTGTGGAGAACTAAGCACTCCTGATATGACTCAGTCAGGGCTTTAATGAGCTGCTTTAAGGACTGGGCTGTTCAGTGAGTCTGCCTGCATTGTGTGGCGTAATTACACTGGTTCATCTGAAGAACGATGACTATCTCTCTCTGCAGAGAAGTAGGTCACACCACACCGATCCAGCCTGCTCCGTCCTCACCTCCAGAGCCCTCACGCGCGCACACACACACACACACACACACACTGCTCTATTCCTCACACACACACACACACACACACTGCTCTATTCCTCACACACACACGCACACACACAGACAC
>NC_044498.1:1006999-1066999 GCF_902362185.1 Chanos chanos
TTCTGCTGACCCCATGTATACATCCACACAGTCGGCCCTGGATCTGCTGACCCCATGTATACATCCACACCGTCGGCCCTGGTTCTGCTGACCCCATGTATACATCCACACAGTCGGCCCTGGTTCTGCTGAGCCCATGTATACATCCACACAGTCGGCCCTGGTTCTGCTGACCCCATGTATACATCCACACAGTCGGCCCTGGATCTGCTTAGCCCATGTGTACATCCACACAGTCGGCCCTGGTTCTGCTGACCCCATGTATACATCCACACAGTCGGCCCTGGTTCTGCTGAGCCCATTTGTACATCCACACAGTCGGCCCTGGTTCTGCTGAGCCCATGTGTACGTCCACACAGTCGGCCCTGGATCTGCTGAGCCCATGTGTACATCCACACAGTCGGCCCTGGTTCTGCTGAGCCCATGTATACATCCACACAGTCGGCCCTGGATCTGCTGAGCCCATGTATACTTCCACACAGTCGGCCCTGGTTCTGCTGAGCCCATGTGTACATCCACACAGTCGGCCCTGGTTCTGCTGAGCCCATTTGTACATCCACACAGTCGGCCCTGGTTCTGCTGAGCCCATTTGTACACCCACTCAGTCGGCCCTGGTTCTGCTGAGCCCATGTGTACATCTACACAGTCGGCCCTGGTTCTGCTGAGCCCATGTATACATCCACACAGTCGGCCCTGGTTCTGCTGAGCCCATGTATACATCCACACAGTCGGCCCTGGTTCACAGACTCTGTGCTTTTGAATCATGCTCAGTGCACACTTAGATATAGTTGACTTGTGGAGATTTCAAAGCCAAAGTCTGTCAGTTATTCACAGACGAACAAATGCACCAATTACGCTAACTACTGTTGGACAATATAAGCATAATCTGTACAATTTAAGAGATCTTTCTCTCTCTTTCTCTTTCTCTCTCTCTCTCTTTCTCTCTTTCTCTT
Organism: Chanos chanos; assembly: GCF_902362185.1. Lineage (NCBI taxonomy): Eukaryota > Metazoa > Chordata > Actinopteri > Gonorynchiformes > Chanidae > Chanos > Chanos chanos. The sequence goes on from NC_044498.1 coordinate 1,007,953, forward strand.
TCTCTCTCTCTCTCTTTCTCTCTTTCTCTTTCTCTCTCTCTCTCTTTAACTCTCTCTCTCTTTCTCTCTTTCTCTCTCTCTCTCTTTCTCTCTTTCTCTCTTTCTCTCTTTCTCTCTCTCTCTCTTTAACTCTTGCCAAGTTTGACCATTTACCATTTTTTTTATTTTTTAGTGTGTGATGAAGTGATTATTGGTGCTAATTTACCAATAAGGGTTCTGTGAAAAGTCAGTCTCTCTCTCTCCCTCTCTGCCTGTAGGTTATGTAACTATGGGAGCTGTCCCTCCATCTCACTGGGCCCAGCAATCCTTTGCAGCCCAGGCTCCACTGGCGTTTGGTGTCCAGTCTCCAGTGCCGGTGGCTCAGGTTCTGCCCGGCGGGCAGCCGGTCATCTGGGGTCAGGCCAATCTCTTCCCCGCCACGCAGCAGCAGTGGGCGGCCATGGCTGGCGCCTTCCCGCCCACCGCCTTCATGCCAGCCCAAACCGTAGGCCCTCTCCCCGCTGCCATGTTCCAGACGCTGGCGCCTGTCGCCATGCCGACATCGTGCGAGACGCCATCGATGGCGGGGGCGACGGCGGGCACCTCGGCGTCCACGTCCTCGAGTCCGCAGCACGGGGACCGCTCGCGACAGAAGATGAGTAAGGAAATGTTTAAAGACTTCCAGATAGCCAAGCCGCCAGTCATGCCCAGCAGGAAGAGCGACCAGCCGAATCTGGCCGGTACCACCGATGCCTTCTCCAGCTACTTTAACCGCGTGGGCATGGCCCAGGAGACGGACGACTGTGACGACTTTGATATCTCACAGATGAATCTGACACCAGTCACCTCCACCACACCCTCCACCAACTCACGTAAGAAAAGCAGATAACACACACACACACACACACACACACACACACACACAAGGGCTGGGTGATATAGCCTAGAAACAATATTGCAATATTTTTAGGCTATATCGCAATACATGATATATATCTTGATATTTTGAAATCTCCTCTAAAGCACTTCATAAATGCTCAATTTAACCCTCTGACACACCGGTATGATGATTTTAGTAGTACCTGGACATATGTGTCACGCTGGTGGTGTGGTGCAGGACCCAAGTGCAAAGACACGATGATGTAGGTGACAAAAAGGAGGATTTTACTGGAACTGAAAGTCAAAATACACGTGCAAAACAGGAACAAAACAGATAACAAAAATGTGCGGCATAACAGTGTGCACTAAAACACAAACAACGATAGACAATGGACAAGGCAAACACTAGGACTTAAATACAGAACCTAAACTAAAACTAAACAGGGCAAAACAGGATTGGGTAAAACTAACAAGGTTAATAATTAGACAAACGGGAACAGGTGGGAGGCAGAGACAGACAGAGAACAGGCGCACAAAGACATGCCAAACTAAAAGTCCAAAATGGAGGTGCAGGTTGTGACAATATGTCTGCATTAAAACATTCTTGTTTATATGCATTCTATTGGAACAATTTTAAACTTGCATGCACAACCAAAATAAATCTGACAAAATAGGATTTATTCAACATCTTCCCTGCGATACCGAAACCGCTGCCCGATGATGGATACAGTGCTGTTTCTTTTCACAACCAATTAATCTGCCTCCATCTTCTATTACTGTTTCTGAACTCAACGTATAAACTCACTTTGGCACTTTAAATTCTTTCGCTCTCTCCAGGCTCTTTCCCTGTTCCCTCCAGATACAAAAACACACGTCTCACCTACACACGTCACACAGGAGAGTGGTCTGGATGGGCGGGCGAGTGTGTGTGACGTGTGTACGTGAGTTTTTGTTCTGTTTGTGTCTGTGAGAGGGAGAGAGCCGCAGGAGAGAGCGAGAGAAGCGAAACGCCAAAGCGAGTCTCCTGCCGGCGGCTTAAAAAAACGATGTGACAATTTGCAGTTGATGTTTGTGATATAGGCATTCAGTACATCACACATAGAACAAGCTGCAATACATCAAATATATCCGAAATATCGTCCACCCCTAACACACACACTCACACATTCACACACACACACACACACACTTTCACACACACACTTTCACACACAGACACACACACATTCACACACACGCACACACATTCACACACACACACACACACACACACACTTTCACACACACACACACACACACAGACACATATACATATACACACACACACACACACTCATACACACAGACACACACACTCACACACACATACATACATACATTTTCAGAAGTCTTATTCACTAGATCTGTAATTTGTTGCAGGATGTGCAGTCTGATTTTTCTGTAAGGGTCTGTTTCCTGAACATGAGTTATTGCAGTAAACCTGAGAGGTGGTCTTTGATGCTGTGGCCCACAGGGCTTTGGCTTTGGTCAGAAATGACAATTAGTGCCACGCTGAGGAGTAGAGAGAGACAGAGAGACCGAGGGAGATCCATGCCCAGCCGAGAGTTGCTGTGGAGCAGTGTAATTATCGCTTGTCCCTGGGGAGCTCACTGCTGGTTGGTTGGGTCTGTATAAAGCTCACTGCTGGTTGGTTGGGTCTGTTTAAAGCCCGGTGCTGTTGGTTGGTTGGGTCTGTAAAGCCCAGTGCTGTGGCTCTCATTACATTAGTGAAGGAGTGTTACAGTGTCAGACACACAGGTCTGTCAGCCAATGGAAGGGCTGCATTAGACATACTGACAGGTCTATCAGCCAATGGAAGGGATGTAACCCACAGTAAACAAATACAAGGTCTGTCAGAAAGATGAAAGTGCTGTGTTACTGTATTAAATGTGTTACCAGAGCTTGTGCTGAGGATACACCGTATATTGTGTAATTAAAATAATACAGCAGTATTATGTATTGTGTCAATATGTTACTGGTGTACATAGGGAGCACAACTAGGTGTTAGTAATATTGTAAAAATCATTGTGGAGCCTGTTGCTATGTTTTTAACTGTGCTGCTACCAGAACCTTCTGGAACACTCACTGAAATGAACTGACAGATGTTTAAATTCATTCAGCCCCTCACAGAGCCGCGGAGGGGCAGATCATGCCGTTCGATTTTGCAGATAAAATTAAGCTGCGTAAATCTGATATCTGCTCATGCCGTTAGCGCCCATGCTGTGCCCGGCCCGGCCGTCACTGTGGCAACCTCCACCCGTGCCAGACCTGCTCCACCAGTGGAACACATAGCACGTCACCACGTCCAGACATGTTGGTCTTTGCTGTCTTTGTTCCTGTGAATGTCTCTCATGAACTTTGTCTCACTGAAGAACTCTTTTCTCTGCCTGTTAACCACGCCCCAACCATGCCCCGCCCCTTAACCATGCCCCACCCCTAACCCCACAGCGCCGACTCCAGCCCCACGGCAGAGCTCTCCGTCCAAGTCCTCGTCCCACGCCAGCGACCCGCCCACCGACGACTCGTTCGGGGAGGCGGAGGGCAGCCCCAGTCGGAGTGGGGAAGAGGACACTGTGAGTACCGGGCTAATCTAATCTCAGATAATCTCAGAGATCACATAATCCCATCTGATCCCGTGTCGGAGGCCCGTCTAACCAGAGGTCTCCAGTGATCTCTTTTCGTTTTTGATGAATAGAAAAGTGAGGTCACAAATCCTCACATGTCCACAGCACACATCACTCAGTCTCTCAGCTTCCTTTCTTCTTACCCACACAACAACACAAAACGGGAGGAGAGAATACAACAGATTACCAGCCGTAACACTGGCATGTCAAATGTTTACAAACATAACCCTCTAGAACTCTAGTGCATTAGACAGTAGTACAGGTTCTTACCCCCTATAACTCTAGTGCATTAGACACTGGTACAGGTTCCTCCCCTCTATAACTCTAGTGCATTAGACACTGATACAGGTCCCTCCCCTCTATAACTCTAGTGCATTAGTCACTGGTACAGGTTCTTACCCTCTATAACTCTAGTGCATTAGACACTGGTACAGGTTCCTCCCCTCTATAACTCTAGTGCATTAGACACTGGTACAGGTTCTTACCCTCTATAACTCTAGTGCATTAGACACTGGTACAGGTTCCTCCCCTCTATAACTCTAGTGCATTAGACACTGGTACAGGTTCTTACCCTCTATAACTCTAGTGCATTAGACACTGGTACAGGTTCCTCCCCTCTATAACTCTAGTGCATTAGACACTGGTACAGGTTCTTACCCTCTATAACTCTAGTGCATTAGACACTGGTACAGGTTCCTCCCCTCTATAACTCTAGTGCATTAGACACTGATACAGGTTCCTCCCCTCTATAACTCTAGTGCATTAGACACTGGTACAGGTTCCTCCCCTCTATAACTCTAGTGCATTAGACACTGATACAGGTTCCTCCCCTCTATAACTCTAGTGCATTAGACACTGGTACAGGTTCCTCCCCTCTATAACTCTAGTGCATTACACACTGGTACAGGTTCCTCCCCTCTATAACTCTAGTGCATTAGACACTGGTACAGGTTCCTCCCCTCTATAACTCTAGTGCATTAGACACTGGTACAGGTTCCTCCCCTCTATAACTCTAGTGCATTACACACTGATACAGGTTCCTCCCCTCTATAACTCTAGGGCATTAGACACTGGTACAGGTTCCTCCCCTCTATAACTCTAGTGCATTAGTCACTGGTACAGGTTCTTACCCTCTATAACTCTAGTGCATTAGACACTGATACAGGTTCCTCCCCTCTATAACTCTAGTGCATTAGACACTGATACAGGTTCCTCCCCTCTATAACTCTAGTGCATTACACACTGATACAGGTTCTTACCCTCTATAACTCTAGTGCATTAGACACTGATACAGGTTCCTCCCCTCTATAACTCTAGTGCATTAGACACTGGTACAGGTTCTTACCCTCTATAACTCTAGTGCATTAGACACTGATACAGGTTCCTCCCCTCTATAACTCTAGTGCATTAGACACTGGTACAGGTTCCTCCCCTCTATAACTCTAGTGCATTAGACACTGGTACAGGTTCCTCCCCTCTATAACTCTAGTGCATTAGACACTGATACAGGTTCCTCTCCTCTATAACTCTAGTGCATTAGACACTGGTACAGGTTCCTCCCCTCTATAACTCTAGTGCATTAGACACTGGTACAGGTTCCTCCCCTCTATAACTCTAGTGCATTAGACACTGATACAGGTTCCTCTCCTCTATAACTCTAGTGCATTAGACACTGGTACAGGTTCTTACCCTCTATAACTCTAGTGCATTAGACACTGATACAGGTTCCTCCCCTCTATAACTCTAGTGCATTAGACACTGGTACAGGTTCCTCCCCTCTATAACTCTAGTGCATTAGACACTGGTACAGGTTCCTCCCCTCTATAACTCTAGTGCATTAGACACTGGTACAGGTTCCTCCCCTCTATAACTCTAGTGCATTAGACACTGGTACAGGTTCCTCCCCTCTATAACTCTAGTGCATTAGACACTGGTACAGGTTCCTCCCCTCTATAACTCTAGTGCATTAGACACTGGTACAGGTTCCTCCCCTCTATAACTCTAGTGCATTACACACTGATACAGGTTCTTACCCTCTATAACTCTAGTGCATTAGACACTGATACAGGTTCCTCCCCTCTATAACTCTAGTGCATTAGACACTGATACAGGTTCCTCCCCTCTATAACTCTAGTGCATTAGACACTGATACAGGTTCCTCCCCTCTATAACTCTAGTGCATTAGACACTGGTACAGGTTCCTCCCCTCTATAACTCTAGTGCATTAGACACTGGTACAGGTTCCTCCCCTCTATAACTCTAGTGCATTAGACACTGGTACAGGTTCTTACCCTCTATAACTCTAGTGCATTAGACACTGGTACAGGTTCCTCCCCTCTATAACTCTAGTGCATTACACACTGGTACAGGTTCCTCCCCTCTATAACTCTAGTGCATTACACACTGATACAGGTTCCTCTCCTCTATAACTCTAGTGCATTAGACACTGGTACAAGTTCCTCCCCTCTATAACTCTAGGGCATTAGACACTGGTACAGGTTCCTCCCCTCTATAACTCTAGTGCATTACACACTGGTACAGGTTCCTCTCCTCTATAACTCTAGTGCATTAGACAGTGGTACAGGTTCCTCCCCTCTATAACTCTAGGGCATTAGACACTGGTACAGGTTCCTCCCCTCTATAACTCTAGGGCATTAGACACTGGTACAGGTTCCTCTCCTCTATAACTCTAGTGCATTAGACAGTGGTACAGGTTCCTCCCCTCTATAACTCTAGTGCATTAGACACTGATACAGGTTCCTCCCCTCTATAACTCTAGTGCATTAGACACTGATACAGGTCCCTCCCCTCTATAACTCTAGTGCATTAGACACTGGTACAGGTTCCTCCCCTCTATAACTCTAGTGCATTAGACACTGGTACAGGTTCTTACCCTCTATAACTCTAGTGCATTAGACACTGGTACAGGTTCCTCTCCTCTATAACTCTAGTGCATTAGACAGTGGTACAGGTTCCTCCCCTCTATAACTCTAGTGCATTAGACACTGGTACAGGTTCCTCTCCTCTATAACTCTAGTGCATTAGACACTGATACAGGTTCCTCCCCTCTATAACTCTAGTGCATTAGACACTGGCACAGGTTCCTCTCCTCTATAACTCTAGTGCATTAGACACTGATACAGGTTCCTCTCCTCTATAACTCTAGTGCATTACACACTGGTACAGGTTCCTCTCCTCTATAACTCTAGTGCATTAGACACTGATACAGGTTCCTCTCCTCTATAACTCTAGTGCATTAGACAGAGGAATGGGGAGAGTCCCTGAGACGGCTGCCTGACTTCCCTCAGAAAAAGGATTAAAAAAAAAAGACACAAGGGAAACAAGGGAAACATGATAAAACTCTCCTCTGCTTTATTGAGATACGCTGATGAATTGCCGTGGAAACAAGCCAAACGTGCCAGGTAATCGCTCTCCGCTGATTGGTTCGTTCGCTTTATGCATCCTTTCCCACGGCTGACCAACATTTGGGCCCAGTGATGCGCTAAATTAGCCAGGGAGCCTTCAGAACCATCATTACCATAATTATTGATTACACTCCGATACCGTTCATATTTCACACGGACGCCTCCCTCACACCGTTCATATTTCACTCCGTTTGAGTGCACATTTACCACGGCTGATGGAAAAAAATACTTCATGCTACTTTTGGAAATTACGACCTGTACGTGATGATGTGAATTATAACTCAATTTGGAGAGAGGAAGAGATGGAGGTCAGCCCGTTCTGGAAAAGCCCTTCGACTCCAAAATCACCACACAGCCCATCAGCGGTGGTTTTAAAAGAGAGGAGGTCATTCTAACACACCATTGAGTCGCACATTTACTGTGGCCCCCTAACTCCGCTTCCTCCCAAACTCCCTCTCTGAGTCACTCATCAGAGATTGCCATGGAAACGGCATGGAAACCATGTCGGGCCCTTTCTATCACATTCTCACAGAACAAAACTTTACTCTCCCTGAGATCAGACTCGTCCACACACACACACACACATACACACACTCATGCACGTGTGCGGGAACTCACATGCTCAGCTGTGGAGGTCTTAAGAGCGCAGTTTTGTGAGGAAGAACAGAAGAATTTTAAAGTGCTTTTTGTGACATGTCAGCTCAGAACAGCGTTTACCCATTATGGTGAACAGAAACTGGAAGACTGGGAAAACTGTGCATGAATGAGACAGTGAATCAGTGAACAGTGAATGAATGGACAGTGTTATATGAATGAATGAATGAATGAATGAATGAATGAATGATTGAGGGAATGGTGTGATATAAAACAGCTGAATGGACACTATGGTTGCCATGCTATGCTAGAATTTCCTCCTTTGGTTCTTTGCACTGATATTTCTCCAACTATGCTTTCCTGCTTTTTCCTCTCCTTCTCTCTTTCTTCTTTCTGTCTTTCTTCTTTCTCTTTTTCTTTCTTTGTCACACAACCTTTCTCTGTCACTCTATTCTACCACATCAATGTCTCTCTCCATCTCTATCTGCTGTCTTTCTCTCTCTTCCTCTCTCTCTCTCTCTCTCTCTCCTTCTCTCTGCAGGCTGGAGGCTCTCAGTCTCCGTGTGTGAGTAAGCCTCAGGCAGACCCAGGCACTGAACAGGACAGCCCTCAGGTCGGTAGCTAGATAGCAGCAGGTCAGGGTAGGTATCTGTCCTTTTCTCTCTCTTCTGCCAGGCATGGTGATGTGAGCACGACTTCACCTCATCCCACCATCACATCCACCCACACAGCCTGGCCATGTGTTGTGGTGCTCTCTCTCTCTTTCTCTCTTTCTTTCTCTCTCTCTGTCTCTTTCTCTCTCTCTGTCTCTCTCTCTCTCTCTCTCTCACTTTCTCCCCCTGTCTCCCTGTCTCTCTCTCTCTCTTTCTCTCTCTCTGTCTCTCTCTCTCATACTGTCACCCCTGCCTGCTGCTACGCTTGCGCTCATGATGGTATGTGCCTTGTGAAATCCGTACTGATGCAGTATTTATTGTGGTATGGTTTTTTTCTGTGCGTGTGTGTGTTTAAAGTGTGCGAGTATCACCGTGTTGAATTTCAGACGCAGTGTGGCATGGCAAATCCATGAACATCACAAACACTCCACATCTCCGCTCTCCAGACTGTCGTGCACAGTCGTCTTCTCTCCTCACGTCTCACGGTCCTCACGTCTCACGGTCCTCACACACATCTCTATCAATATTTGAAGTGCAGTCATGAGAGGTGTTGTCTGCAGTAAACATGGCTTAGCACAGTACACATAATAAACGCTCTGTGTGAGATGGAAGCCCTGTCTTCAGCTGTCACATGCCGGCGTGTACATTCTGCCTGTGTGTGTGTGTGTGTGTGTGTGTGTCTGCAGTCAGGTGCCGTCATCACGGTAAAGTGCAGTAAATGATACTGGTCTGTCCGTGGAGCTTCCTGTTTGACCTTAACAGAGTCTGTTGCCAACCACTTCCCACAAAAGACTGGTTAAGAAAGAGACCGCATGAAGGTGAAGGCTGCGCTGTGTGGAGTGAAACATCTGGGCGAGGTTTTAAGTGTCACACGGTCCAGATCTCACTCTTAACTAATGCCAGCTGTGTCCTCTGCACTGGCCGCCTGTGTTTCAGCATATTCATTATCAGCAGCGTGTGCTCCCTGCTTAAGCAAAGCTGAGCAGAGAGAGCATGTGATACGATGTGTCTTTGGCTTCACAGCAGGAGACGAGAGACAAAAGTCAGTCGCAAGCTCTTCACTGACTGTTTCTGAGAGTTCTACTGCAAACTATCAAACTCAGAGGTCCTTTCAGATTCATGCCTGTGTGTTTTTTTTGTTGTTGTTGTTGTTTTTTGTAATTCTTCTTCCTCTTCCTCTGTGAGCAGTAACATCTCCTACGAAAGCTTTTAAATGTTTATATCACACATCCCATAATCGTCAAAACGTCATACTTTATATGGCATTGCTTTTATTAAGCTGATTAGGCCTATTGGGGTAAAACAATGTTTTTATATTTTTCATCTTTTTAACCATTAATCCCGTAGTCTTCCGTTCCCCAAAGCAGTTACTTAGCAAGAGAGGGAGCGCTGTTGCGTTTATCACCGTTAAGTTGATCACTGTTGAGTATCTTCCAGTCAACCTGACTTTTAGTATGTTGCTAGCTAGTGGGAGGTAAACGGTAATCTCTACACTATCTCTTTACCCGCTTGTTGGGTCGTACAGAGAAATAAGACACCCGAATCGGTTCTGAGGTTTCGCGGTAGATGATCGGTGCTATAATATCCATGTGCGTACGTTTCTGTAAGACCAGTGCAGCTTGACTGGAACCGATGTGTCAGCGTTTGGTCTGTGTGTCGTCGGGATGGAGAGATTAATACAGAATGAGTGTGGTTTGAATCGATGTGCTCTGAGTCCAGTACCTGTTCGTCTCCTCTCGTCTCTTCTCAGAGATATTACTGTTCCTGTGGCAGCCTTCATTCTGCTTAACTTCCCAGACCTTTACGGCACTCGCGCTCTCCCGTTTGAAATCACGGCTCGCGGTGCCTCACTCCCTCTGTGGCGCGTGTCGTGTCTTTGGACCAAGTGTTAAGCCGCATTCAGAGCCCCTTTTAAACATATCTGTCTGTTTCTCTCCTTTACACCACGTATTTTCTTTTGATTATGGCTAATTAGCGCATAGTTCCTTGTTTATTTTAACATCCCTGATTTGGTCTGTGGTATTTATGCATTCTTTTTGGGGACAGTGGGATGAGGGGTGGATTACTGAGGTAACAGCTATAGTTGAAATCTTTGTGTCTACAGCGCAGTGTGAATGTTTGTTTGTACGTTTGTTCACGAAGACGCGTAGAGACTTGGACAGAGAGAATGCTTTCTGTAAGCCCCCGCTGTCTGAAAGACCGCAGTATCTCCACAGTAATCGCTTTAATAGACTCTGTCTGGCTCTCCACCATCCTAACTAAGACAGTTCTATAACGAGGGAAAATAACGCAAATAACGCGTCCTTGAGAAACTCACGGACCAGCTGGTGAAGATGAGGTAGTCCCGGAATCTGACAGTCCGATAGGTGGGGTTTGTGCCACCTGGCTTTTAGCCAAAGCGAAGCGAGAAAGTGGTCAAAAATGGAGCAGAGAAGCGACCCAACAGAAAGTCCTCTGCTGCCACCTGCTGTTGGCAGAAGTGCACGGTTTACGTGTGTACTGAACGTACGGTAAAGGAGATATGTACGTTGTTCTCTGAGCCCAGCACAGTTTACACGATCTCGTAGTTATTCTTACTGCACCATAGTATGCTGTTAGCCGTGAATGCAGTTCACATATTGCGACATCTGCACTGGTCTGCCGAGAAGTAAGAACGCAAGTGAAGGGGAGTGTTTTTCACGATTAGAAACGATGAAATCCGCTGATTTTTAAAGGGTCAATGTGCCTTTGAGTGTTTTGCGTTTCATACGTTGGGATTTTGTGCGTGTGTTAAACAGAATTCTGCAGCACATGTAAAGATTTGGTTAAATCACCAGCCATTTAATCACAGCAGAACACGAGCTACCAAATGATTCTGAGATCATTTTTTCACCAGTCAAATGAGTTTTCAGTGATTGCACACACACACTGTGAACAGCGAGCAGTGAATGAATGAAGAGAAAGTCTCAACTGTAGCCTGAGTCATTTTGTCATAGCTTGACTGAGTAAAGTTCATTAAGACCAGGAAAGGCAGGCACACACACACAGACACACACACACACACACACACACACACACACACACACACAGGAGGCATGTCCTGCCTGTGGAGGTTTTGTGCTGTAGATGTAGATATGTGATTACTGACATTCTCTCTCTCTCTCTCTCTCTCTCTTTCTGTCTCTCTCTCTCTTTCTGTCTCTCTTTCTCTGTGTGCGTTTGTGACCAGGGGAAGGACCCTCTCTACGCCCAGGTCAACAAAGGGAAGAAGTGAAGGATCATGGGAACACTGCACAGAACTGAACAGCGCTGGGGGAACAGGAGACCAAAACACTGGAGTTCAGCTCCCTGCTCCAAGTGTGTGTGCGTGCGTGTGCGTGCGTGAATGTCAGTGTGTGTGCATGAGTTTGCGTGCATGAGTTTGTGTGTGTGTGTGTGTGTGTGTGTGTGTGAATGTCAGTGTTTGTGCATGTGTGTGTGTGTGTGTGTGTGTGAATGTCATTGTTTGTGTGTGTGTGTGTGAGTGTGTGTTTGTGCATGCGCGTGCGAGTGTGTGTCCGTGCGTGCATGTGTGTGTGTGTGTGTTTGTGCGTCCGTCCGTGCGTGTGTGTGTGTGTGTGTGTAGGTTAGTGCTCAGCAGTGGCAGGACACCCTAACCTCCATGGTCCTCTTCACCAAGCAGCCATCTCTCCAGCTGCAGCCCAGGCCAGTGAAGTCTAACTCAGTCTTTACTCGGACTCCGTCTCCCTCTGGACTTGGTCCTTTTCTGGAAGACCGAACTGGACACTGTTCTCTCCTTCCCTGGGTTTTCGCTTTCCCAAGACCAACAGCACCCCCTTTCTCTCTCTCTCTCTCTCTCTCTCTCTCCCTCTCTCTCTCATTCCATACTTCCCTTCCTTCATCTCAGCTGGTGAAGACACAGCTTTCTTTATGGGGGGAAACTGTCACTTGAGTTCACCGACACACAAACGCAGACACACATGCCACAGTTCACCTCCAGCTGAAAGGAAGATTTCACCGCTTAACTCAAGACAGCCCACTGCATCAGCCCCTACATGCAGACCAGGCCAGAATAATCGATTACCGAATCCACTTGGCTCTGTCTCTGTGATCTCATACATCCATGTCTCCATTCGGGTTTGTTTGGATTTCCTGCCCGATTATATCAGATTCTGCTGCTAGAAAGCTATGCAGAAAAGACTTTCACTCAGAGAGCAGACTCAAGGAGCGAATTTGCCAAATCTCTTTTCTGGAGAAAGACTTGTGAGAAAAAAAAGTGACAGTGGTTTGGAAAAGGACGTGTGTGCGTGTGATGATAGGGACACTGCAAACGCTGACGGAGTCTCGGACTGAACTGTTCCTTCTCTATAGCTTTTGTACTATACTAATGAAAAACAAAAATCAGAAATTGAAATGGAATTTTTATTTTCTAAGTCAGCGGAGCCTTTGAGGTCAATTCTAGACGTATTTTAGGGGGAACATGGCTTTAAGGCATCAGACCACTGGTTTGCCAAACTCATTTTGTAAATAATAATAATAATAATAATAATAATAATAATAACAACAATAATAATAATGATGATAATAATAATAATAATGATGATCATGATAATGATGATCATAATATTGATAATGATTATGAGGATAATAGTGTTGATCATGTCCGCTGGACTTGTGTGCCATACGATAGGCTAGTGTCAGTGATGCAAACTCAACATAGAACACAAGCAATACCAACATGCTGGTATGTCCCAGTGGTTTTCTGTTCCTGTCTCAAACTCAATCTATTCTTTTTCATTTAAATTGATTTTTTTTAATGTTCCTCTCCACCATGGGGAAGCTGACATAGAGAGCAGAGCAGACATGCGGGTGCTGGAGCCGCGGCTCAGAGACTGCCGGAGTGGCTAAAGTGAAAGCTGTTGGACCGTGTGGTGAAGCACTCATTTAAAGCAGATATCTCCGTGAGCACACGGGCTGACACCCTGGCTGGCCTTGGTTTGCGGACGGGTGTCAGGCCGTTACAGTAACACTAAAAGGCAGTTACAGTAACAAAAGCAGTTACAGCAACACTCAAAGGCAGTAATAGTAACACTCAAAGACAGTAACAGTAACAAAAGCAGTTACAGTAACACTCAAAGGCAGTAATAGTAACACTCAAAGGCAGTTACAGTAACACTCAAAGGCAGTTACAGTAACACTCAAAGGCAGTTACAGTAACAGTAACAAAGGCAGTAATAGTAACACTGAAAGGCAGTTACAGTAACAAAGGCAGTTACAGTAACACTCAAAGGCAGTTACAGTAACACTCAAAGGCAGTTACAGTAACAGTAACAAAGGCAGTAATGGTAACACTGAAAGGCAGTTACAGTAACAAAGGCAGTTACAGTAACACTCAAAGGCAGTAATAGTAACACTCAAGGCAGTTACAGTAACAGTAACAAAGGCAGTAACAGTAACAAAGGCAGTTACAGTAACACTCAAAGGCAGTTACAGTAACACTCAAAGGCAGTTACAGTAACACCTGCCTTGACCCTTGTGCCAGCATGTTGCCTAAACAACAGTACAGGAAATATACACACGCGTTTGCACTCAGCCATTTAGCTTCACAAACACACACACACACACACACACACACACACACACAGTATAGACTACATACAGACTACATACATAAACACACATAGTATTGCACACCACACACACACACACACAGGCAGTGTAATAAACTTGACTCAGAATGTGTGCATAAGTTGATGTCTGTATGTAAACACACAGAGGATGATTTTAGGGAACTGTATGTCACAGCGTGGGCCCCACTTTTCTTATCCTGAATGTTTGACTCACGGTCATGACACATACACATGGAATCATACGTGTTCGCTACACAGTCAAACGTCTCTGCACATAATAAATACATTATGACTCGTCTCCTGTCCCTGGTCAGACTCGGCCTCTGAGGGGTGGTTCACCTCCATCTGCAGCTGAAATCATTTCATTCACCGTAATGACCAATACTGCCTATTTTATGGCCGGAGTCCCGTTTTGATTTAAACTAAATTTGACATAAACTAAATTTGGGGTTCAATTTGAAAAATAACGAGGACAACGACAGATGCGAAAAGGAAACCAGACGGCTCGAGTATGTTTCTAAACCTATTTTAACTTTACCTCAGCTAACGGTTTGTTAAAGTAAAAGGACCTGTTATTTTTATTCGGGTGAAGACGATGTTCTACAGTGGATTTTTAGAGGATTTTTTCTGTTGATTTCCGTATCTCACCATGTAATACTGTTACCAATAAACCCATCCCAAAATCAGTCTCGTCTCTCTGTCTGGGTCCACCTCATTTCCCTCTCCAAAAGAAACCCATCCCAAAATCAGTCTCGTCTCTCTGTCTGGGTCCACCTCATTTCCCTCTCCAAAAGAAACAACCAAACAAACCAGGTCCTTCAGAACATGCATCAGTGAATAATTTAAGCGTTGCTTTTCTCCCATAGATTACTGCAGACGGACAACGTGTTTGTCGCAAGACACCCATCACGATTAGATCTAGTTTCATAGTAAAGGATGGCCCAAAAACACACGTGAATTCAATATCCAGGTCAGTCAGGGGCAAGTACATTATCATAGAAAATCCAAGAGGCAAAATCCAAAAAACGGGCAAAAGAATGAAAAACCAGGACGGTGAAAAAAAGAACGAGGCTGAGTGCTGTTTCTGAAAGAGAACACAAGACTTCCCAAAGGCCAAGGAGAACACAGAGCTTTAAATCCACAGGACGTAATCACAGAACAAAAGACAGGTGGGCAAGGATCAATGAGACAAACCAGGAAGTAATGAGTGGGCCATGACCAGAGGCACAGAGGACAACACGAGCACATGGCTATATAAACAAAAGAAGACATGGCAACTAGGAAGTAAACACACACACACACACACACACACACAAGACTACTACAAAATGAGAGTCCATTAGAAGTCTGGGGAAGGGGAGTGTTGGGTTGTGACAATATTCCATGACCTTTCCCAGTATAAAATTGCTGTTGACATGTGATGAAAGATGTTGTTGACCTGACCTGTGGAGGTTTATCCCGACTCATGGTGGGTTGCCCAACGCTGCTTTATCACATTCTGATTCCATCCCCTTATACAGAATAAATCACATGGTGTGTGTGTGTGTGTGTGTGTGAGACGCGTTGTTCGCCAACACATTCTCATAATAGAACTGTATCTCAATGAAAAGTACAGCTCGCAAGACACGGAACACTTATTAAAAGTTTGGTAACACTTTCTTTCACAGTCCACTAATTACCAGGTATTAACTAGGAAATGAGATGGTAATAAAGATACAGAATTAAGAAAGTGCCAAAAAAAAAAAAAAAAACTGGACAGGACGTACTAAATAATTTCCTGGTAAGTCCATAGAAACCTACTTGGAAACTAGATGGCAACAAAATATAGTTATTCAGAAAGTACCCATTAGAGATGTATGGTAAATACTAAGTTATTATCTAGGCAGTACATGGAAACCTACTAGGAAACTAGATGGTGAGGGTTAAGGTTAAGGTTAGGGTTGTTGTCATCTAGTTTCCTAGCAGGTTTCTATGTACTTATTAGGAAATTATTTAGTACTTCCTATCCTAATACCTGTATGTTATTACCATCTCATTTCCTCGTTAATACCTGGTAATTAGCAGACTGTAAAATAAAAGTTTCTGTATGGTTGCTGTTTTAAGATGAAACTAGTTTAGTTTTCCGGACACTTTCAGAGGAATGAATGAAAGAACACATTCTGTGTCTCCCGTGAGGAGGGAGGAGGGAGGAGGGTGAGGCATAGGATTGTAAGAGATGAAACAGTCTCTCAGTCATCATCTGTCTGTCCACACAATCCAGACGAGCTTCACATAAACTCATTTTAAAACTGGAAGCCTGCCAAACCAAGCAGATTCAGTGCAAATTAACTGCTCTCACGGACCACACATTACTGATTTCATTTTTATCAACATGTTGTGTGTGTGTGTGTGTGTGTGTGTGTGTGTGTGTGTGTGAGTGTGCGAGAGAGAGAGAGACAGAGAGATTTGAACGATGATGGGTGAGTTGAAGTTGTCTTAATTAAAAAACATATCAATAAATTAATACACTTATAAGTAATAACTTTAGAGTCTCTGGCAGTTTGTTATCTCTCTCTTTGTGGGAACGATCAGCATCTTAAGATCGATTAAGTCTTACATGCTAGTACTAAATGGGGGGGAGGGCACCGGCCACCACCCAAAGACACCCAGGCCAACTCTTTGCACAGAGCAGCAATGTGAGCACATCGATGTGTGTTAGCGTGTGTACTGGGCTGGGCGGGGGGTCAGTAAATCTGATATAGCTCTGCTGCTCTGAGGCAGTCTGTGTCTTTTTGCCTCTATTTTGCCTATGCGACGAGCTATGTACAGAACGCTGACAGACCGCATATCAGCAGAGAGAACGTGACATTCACCTTTAAAAAACTCATTTCAACAAATCAACACTTAAACGTGCTGTTGCGCTCGGTAGAGAAACAGGGTGTAAACTTCAGTGAAACAAATGCTAAGCAGGTCAATACAGACTTTACACCGTAATGGACACTCAGTATCTAATTAGAAGGAAATGAGTCTTGGATTGCGGTTAGATTATAATGATTCTCGAACAGCTAACCTCAGTAGGGCACATGCCATTCTGGTCAGGTTGCATTCTTCGTCAATGAAAACAATTGGGAGGTTGTTGATCATTTGTTGCCGTGCTAAGACGGGACTTGTTTGACAAGCCGAGCAGTTTGACGTTTGAGTAACTACTTTAGCTTTCACTCCGACACCGAAACCAGTTCGAGTCAGACGTCTTTCCGACTTAGCGTGATCTCAAGTTTTGCTCGCCCGTACAGCAGGTGCACTGCTCTAGCGTTATTGGAACTACTTTACCTGACAGCCTTTGGGCCGAAATTATCATCATCATAATTATTAATATTTGGAACCAAACACTACTGAAACTTATACCTGGATAAGTTTACTGGAATTTTATAAAAGGAAGAGGAAATGAAAGAACTGTAACAGTTCCAAGAGGATTTTTTAAAACCAACAGAGCTCATTAAATACAAAGCCTACGATGGAACAGGTAAGCCGTCTTTCGCTTAAATCGTTTTCCATAAATGATCCCAAAAGAGAAATTGTCAGGATTAAATGCCTGTCACTATAGTCTTTAACTGCTTCAGATACACTACACATGTGTATGCCCTCACGTAGATAACAGCGGCTTGTGATAATGTCATAACATGTATACAAATATTCATCCGTATTATATGAAGGTCTTACGTTCTATTTTTGTGTGTATGTTTGCTGCTTTCGTATTCACCACGTTTTTGACTGTTTTGACAGGAGTAGATCTGAGAATGATGAGTGCTAATTCAGCGCCGTCTTGTCATTATGTCTGTCATTATTTGACCAACGTGGTCTCTGTGTCCCTCACAGAATACAGCATTATTCAGGGTTATTTTTTCCAGCGCTTCATTACAATAATTAGTTTTCTGCTGCTTTCACATTTTCCCTTTTTTCTGTAAGGAGACACTAGACTTCAAAACCATAAGGGCGAAGTTTCAGGAGGAAGGTGCCCTGAAGCTGCGGCCCAAACCTGCCCTTCCTCAGAAGCCCAAAGTCATCCCTCCTCCTCCTCCTCCTGCTTCAGGAGGAACCCGTGCCTCGCTCATCTCCTCCATCAATGCTGCCGTGGAGAATCGGAGAAGTGTCGTACCACGAGTCGTGTTCAAGGATGACAAAAGAGATCTTCTGAAAAAGCAGCTATCCCTGCCCGCTGGACTGAAGGCCCGGGAGAAAGAACCCGGTGTCAGTCCAGAAGTGGTGAATGAGAAACAGAAGAAGGGGAGCGATGCTGTCAGACAGGCTCTGAAAGATAAAAACCTTCCGCTGGTTTTGCCTGTAGCTCCTGTAAAGATGGAATCCCCTGAACCCACTCCCTCTCCGACACCCCCAGCCAAGGCATCTACACCCAAAAAGAAATCCATATTCACCTTTAGAAAGTCAATCAAATCAGGAACTGACCAGTCAGAAGCAGCTGAGAACGCGAACCCAGCAAACCATGAGCCTGATCACGCGGCCCCTGATAGCCCACCAATCAGCAGCCAAACCTCTGTCTCACCCACACCTCCCATCTCAGCCCTCACCCCAAGTGCTGCAGCCCCAGTCCAAACCCCTTCACCTGTTCCTTCGCCAGAAATCCCCGCTCCAAAAGTGCCAGTGCCCGACATTCCAGCCCCAGCTGTTCCTGAAGATATTCCTGAGCCAGTAATTCCCATTTCAACTGACCCTGATCCCAATGTTCCAAACACTAGTACTCAAGATGAAGATATACCAGCACCAAGTGTTTCCCCTACACTCAACGCAGATCCAGAGATTACTGATCTGGATATTCCCCCACCCGTTATCCCTGAGTTTGATGGCTCAGAAGACTGGGATGGTCCAAATGGAATCATCAGTGTTCAGGATATTCCAGCACCTGTCGTTCCTGATTCCCCCACACCCTCCGATTCTACACTCCTCACTTCCGATTTAAACGGTGCATCACAAAACACCTCCCCACCGCTGGTTACACCCACAATGGATGTTTCTAATCCTGCTCCGTCCACTGCCCTGGACCCTTCCCTGGACCCTTCCCTGGACTCTGCCCTGGACCCTGCCCTGGACCTTGCCCTGGACCCTGCCTCCACTGACCCAGACACTTCCCCTCCAGCTGTCTTCTCCCCAGAACAGGCAGAAGAGGCGGCAGGGCCGGACCCCGGACCGGAGGACGGGATTGACCGAGAGGACAAGCCGGTGGACGATGCTCAAGCAGAGCCGCATGTCACAGAAGCCAAGCCTCTGTCGGCGCTGTCCGCTCTGGAGAGAGCGGAGGAGATGTCCAAACGGGCCTCTGCGGGGGACCAGCGCATCTTTGACCTCCTGGAAAAGGCCCGCCGTAAATACTCAGTCCATCCAACGTCACCGACCCCCACCACTCCTGAAGTGACCACTCCCCCCACTCTAGATCTGGATTCCCAGGTCCCAGACGCTGAAGACGCCCCTGATCTGGAGCTGCCTCCTGTGGACTACGACGATAAGACTGGTGGAAAGCCCAAAGTTCAGCTGCCGGCAGAAACTCAGCCAATCAACGGACTTGATCACAGTAAGTCAGAATTGGGATCGTGTGATTTTTTTTTTTTTTTCATTGTTGATAAGGAATTTTAAAACTCCCCCAGATGAGGCCTGATAAAGGTATTATTCATAGCTTGAGAAATCTTAGCAAGTTGATGTAACCTCTGTGAAATGTGATGTTGTATGGAGATACTGAGCTTGGCGGAAGTGTCTCCCTGCTCCAATCAGAGCACTGTCTGAGTGTCTGCCTGGCCAATCAGAGCACTGGCTGAGTGTCTGCCTGGCCAATCAGAGCACTGTCTGAGTGTCTGCCTGGCCAAGGCGCTGAATGATTGCTGAAGTCCTGACATATTTTTGAGGTCTCGTAAAAACTTTCCTTTCTTCTGAAAGGGCTGGTATGTGAGCGATGTGACACCTGCTCTTTTGGCTGTGCTAAGTGACGTGTCTTTCATAGTCAGGAAAGGAGAGAAGTCAGATAATGACTTATATTCATTCACCACAAATGTTTAGACATCTCCAGCAGTAGCATGTTTACAAAGTCCAAACTTTTGCAAATGAAACTTTGTGGTTTCTTTTTGGGGTTGTTTTTAACTTGTGGGGTTTTTTTTTTGGATGCTTCTGTAAAATATGGTTGAGTAACATAAATGTATCATAAATGTACCGCATGCCCACAGTAGACTTTCATTATTCATTACAACAATGACCGCTTTCACAGTATAAGCAATTGTTCCTGATTTGACAAATCTCTCTCTCCCTCTCTCCCTCTCTCTCTCTCTCTCTCTCTCTCTCCCTCTCTCTCTCTCTCTCTCTCTCTCTCTCTCTGTCTCTCTCTCTCTCCTCTCTCTCTCTCTCTCTCCCTCTCTCTCTCTCTTTCTCTCTCTCTCTCTGTCTCTCTCTGTCTGTCTCTCTCTCTCTCTCTCTGTCTCTCTCTGTCTGTCTCTCTCTCTCTGTCTCTGTCTGTCTCTCTCTCTCTCTCTCTCCTTGCAGGGCAGCCCTCGCCTGTTCCCATTGAGCGTCCAGCAAGTCCAGCTGTCGTGAAACGAGTTCCCCCTCCACCTCCCCCAAGAAAGCCCCTCCCAGCCTCGCCCACCCCACAACCAGCACCTGAGCCAGCCCCGCAGCCCCCCAGCGTGAATCACAACCCATACCCTATCCCCACCATACCAGCACCCCTAGTGGAGGAAAATGGTAACTGCCAAAGTCACACGTTCAGCTGGGTCACACCTAGACTACTGTCAGTTACTTAGTGATTCCTTGGCTGGAGAATATTTTCTGCAGACTACACTTACTGCTTATTGTTGAGCAGAAAGAGCTAATTACATCATTGTTAAGGTATTATGAATGATGTGTAAACAACAGGCTGACAGAAGAGTATTCCGTTTGTGTACGTTCCTGTTAAGATAATTAGGTTAACATTACACCTTCAGCCTGGACTGAATACCATAGACAATGGCCCAGGTCGCTGCGGGGCAGCACATAATAACACACATCAACTCCTCAGTGTATCACTCCATCCTCCAACACACTGTCCATGGAACTGACTGAAAGTGAAACTGTTGTCTTTTAGGAAAAGAAAAAATAAAGAAACATTGCTGTCAAAAACATAATTTGAGTATGAAGTTAATTTTTTGTCTTCTGTGTTACAGTGATTGCAGAGCCTGTTGCAGATGCTGTGATTTCTACACCTGCTGATTTCACATCTGAGGATTCATTCGACACCTCTGAATTTGAGGACCCATCATCTGAAGGTCTTGAACATGATATTCCAGATTCTGGACCGGTGACGTTCCCGCAGGTACCAGGCCCGGAAAGCACGGACCACCTAAGTCTAGAACCCGAGGCTTCTAAAGAGGAGTTTGTAGACGTGGATGACGGAACCTACAGGGGTCCAGACTATGTACTTGAGAAGTCCATGAATCCAGAGGTGGACCCCCAGGCAGATACAGTGGGAGTTCCATCACCAGCAGGGTAAGGTAAACCGCGTGTCTCACATCAGAGACAGGACGGTCAAACTCTTCGATTCTCTTTCTCTCCTGACTTTTTCTCTTCAGTGGGCGTCGCTGAGTCCAACTTTCTATGTGATTTTTTGATGTGTTTCGGTTTCCCTCTTTAACCAAAGGATCCATACTTTCTTTAGAACTCTCGAAAGTGGAAGTGCAGACAACATTTACGAAGATTTGGCAGCTGGCAAATCCCGTAAAACTCAAAAGAAACATCGCAAAGGGCCCCCAAAAAGTAAGGGCAGTTTTATCCAGAGGCATTTGGATGGAAAGACTTTTGAAAATATTCTTCTCAGAGTTTTTTTACAGTTTGTTTTAATCCTACTGCCTAATCCTTGTCTCATTTTGTGCAGTGATTTGACTTCTGTTCCAAAATGACAGAAATCTCATTCATAATGTTTATCTTGAGTAAACTGGTAACAGATGGCAGATTGTGTCGTAGCCTCTAAAAACAGCTGAAAGCAAAAAAAAACAAAAAACAAAACAAAACCTGTTTATCTTCTACTCTGCTGAATGTATTGAGATTATCATTGATGGATTTTTCGTTTTCCTCTATTTTACAGATCCTTATGCCGATACACAGCCTGTGGTATGAGATCATTATGTTTGTTATGCTTTAGAAATGGTTTAGAACCTGCATGCACTGTACTGCAGCCTTTTAAATGTCAAAACTATGTGTGTAAAGTTTGACCAGCGTGGTGTTGAACAGGGCTGTGTTAAGCGGTGTGTGTGTTAAGTTTGACCAGCGTGGTGTTGAACAGGGCTGTGTTAAGCTGTGTGTGTGTAAAGTTTGACCAGCGTGGTGTTGAACAGGGCTGTGTTAAGCTGTGTGTGACTCAGAGGAGAGTAATAACCTGAATGAGGTTGTGAATCACGTCTGTATGTCTCTGTTTTTCAGAATGAAGACACACCCAAAAAGGGGCGGTTCTTTAGGTATGTTGTTTGCTTTATGAGAAATCTATTTCCACTGCATTCCAGTCAAAGCCTGGAAGGTTCTAGACCTAATTGAATCAGTTTCAATCCCTGTATTTTTCTTTGATGTTAACTGATATAAAAGAAGAAAAGTCTCCAGATCCTAGCTTCCTGTTTGGCCCCACAGTGGTTTACCGTGCATGTTTCACAGTGACACGACGTTTCTCTTCTGTTTCCAGAGTTTGCTGACTGGAGAGAGATGGAGGGAGAAGATATTGTTTATTTATTTGTTTGTTTGTCTCTTGTGATTCGCAGAAAGAACTCTGAGAATTTAGACGAGAAGGAGCTGAGAAAGAAAGAGAAGCAGCGGGAGAAGGAAAGAGAGAAAGAGAGAGAAAAGGAGAGGAAAGAGCAAAAAGAGAGAGAGAAAAAAGAAAATGAAATGAAGAAGAAATTCAAAGTGAGTGATAGTGAGAGACCTTGTGTAACATATACAGAGGCCGCCCCCCCCCCGGTCTGGTTGTGTAACATATACAGAGGCCGTCTCTCTGCCCCCCCCCCCCCCCCCCAGGTCTGGTTCTCTGGCTTGCAGGTATGATTTGTTCCTTTCCCAGGTATGCTTGAGTGAGGAGGGCCAGAGGAACCTGTCTGTATTCATTCCTACAGGAACACAGTTTATCTTAACCTCTCATGCCCCCCCCCCCCCCCCCACACACACTTTCTCTGTGGGTCTCTGCACACGCTACCCTCACATTCAGGAAAAACAGCCCAAGAGCGAGAGATTCACACAAACACACACACGCTCGCACGCAGACACACATACACACACACACACACCCACACACCCACACAGTGTATTTTGGTCAAATCCACTCCTGTGTGTGTGTGAGGCTGGAGAGAGGACGCCCATAGCTTTGGGCAAAATGTGCTCTCATGTTGAGTGTGCTCAAGTGAGTGTGTTAGAGAGTGGGGGGGGGGGTGTGTTTGCGCATGTGTACATAAGTTTGTTTATTTATTTGTGTGTGTGTATGAGTGTGTGAGTGTGTAAAATGTTTCTGTATGAGTGTGCAGTATGTGTGTATATGTGTGTGTGTGTGTGTATGTGTGTGTGTGTGTGTTATGTGTATATGTAAATGTGTTTGATATTTCTCTCTCTCATTTTCTATGCCTATAGATCACTGGACAGGAGGAGGTGTTGTACCAGGCTACGGTCATAGTGCCCAGTAAGGGGCGTAAGAATGATCTGCCCGTGAAAAGTGGAGACATCATCAGCATTATCCGCACTGATAACTGCCCTAAGGGCAAATGGCTGGCCAGAGACAGCAGCAATAAATGTGAGGGCTTTCCCTACACCAACACAAACCAGTGCACCAAACCAGCACACACACAAACCAGTGCACCAAACCAGCATACATACAAACTTATACACCAAACCAACACACACACAAACTCATACACCAAACCAGCACACACACAAACCAGTGCACCAAACTAACACACACACAAACTAATACACCAAACCAACACACACCAAATCAACACACACACAAACTAATACACCAAACCAACACACACACACACATACACACACACAAACCAACACACACACACATACACTCATACAAGCCTAATGCACTATAACAGAGTTGTGTATATGATGCCAAAATGCTGCTGTGTGTGTATACATCTGTGTGCGTGTGTGTGTGTGAGTGTGTTTGTGTGTGTGTGTATACATCTGTGTGCATGTGTGTGCGTGCGTGTGTTTGTGTGTGTGTGTGCATGTGCATGTGTGTGAGTGTGTGTGTACATGTGTATGTGTGTGCGTGCGTGCATGTGTGTGTGTGTGTGTGTGTGTGTGCATGTGTGTGTGTGTGTGTGTGTGTGTGTGTGTGTGTGTGCGTGTGTGTGCGTGTGCGTGTGTGGTTTTCACACACCAGTCACTGTGTGTGTGCTGTGTGTGTGTTACAGATGGCTATGTCCCTGTAAAGAGTGTGGACTTGGATATTAGGGAGATGATGGAAATGGGAAAGAAGGCCAACCCGCCCAGTAATACCAGTCAGGTCGACGCAGAGGTCCAGAGTAATGCTAGCAGGTAACCATAGCAACACTGACACTTCCCTTCTCTCTGGTGTACCGTCTGTGTCTCTGTACGGTAGCTGTCCAGTATTTCAGCCGGATTTCCACTGTGTTCCTTACAGGTGCAGTGCGCTCTTCTCTCCTTTTCTTTTTCCAAATGATAAATGAAAGATTATGAACGAACATTATCCGTTTTACACACAGGGAAATACCAAACGTGGTGGTTTGTAGTTGGAATGTTTGATTGTCTCATTGAAATACCTGGTTTTACTTAAAATGGAAAAAAAACGAAACTCTTTTTGTGTCTGTATTTTTAGATTGTCAAACCATTACGCTCCGAATCAAAGCTGTAAGTGTTCTGGATGAAATCTCTTCTTTAATATCTGTGCTTTACGGTTGCAGTGATTTGTGTGTGTGTGTGTGTGTATCTAATTTAATTATATGTGTGTGTGTGTATCTCTAATTTAATTATATGTGTGTGTGTGTATCTCTAATTTAATTATATGTGTGTGTGTGTGTGTGTGTGTCTCTAAATCAATTATGTGTGTGTGTGTGTGTGTGTGTGTGTGTGTGTCTTCAGTCACAGATGACAGTGAAGAATGGACGTGTGATGAGGAAGACCCTCCTACAGAGTTCACGCACATGTTAGTATAACCACTTAGTTTGTGTGTGTGTGTGTGTGTGTGTGTGTGTGTTTAATACTTAATGCTGAAATGCATTGTTGCATTGTGCATGGTGTGTTTTCTAATGGATGTGTTCTGACACCTGTGTTTTTACGAAACTGTCTCTCTCTCCTCTAGAGCTCTGAGTCACACAGCCAGTACTGCAGAGACAGGTGAGTTTGTTTTTTAACACGGAGCTTGAACCTTCATCCAAACTATCAAACTATCCCTGAGCTAATCTCCCAACCAAAAGTCAAATACACAACCAATGACCAATAGACCAGGACAGTGATAACCAATACAGCAATGACCAGAGCAGCAACGGAACAGCTGAAAAGACTGATGTGTGAATGATAAATGTCTGATTCTTATTAATGTTATAAATGTTATACATGTATTAATGAACCTTTCGTTTTTATTAATGTTATTAATGTTATTAGTGTTACGTATGTATTAACGAATCTTTCATATTTATTAATGTTATTAATGTTACGTATGTATTAATGAAGCTTTCATATTTAGTAATGTTATTAATGTTGTTAATGTTATGTATGTATTAATGAATCTTTCGTATTCCTGTTTACAGCCAGTCCAGAACCAGAGCTGACAACGCCTACACCGACAGACGTGAACGATAACACACACATACAGTGAGTGTTACATCTGGACTAAACAGAACCCGACCAGACAGAACCAGGCCAGACAGAACTGGGCCAAACAGAACTGGGCCAAACGTTTCTTCAGTAACCTATTTGTGTCTTTTTTTGAGATAAACAGTGATTTTTATTGTTAGTAGACAAATGTCTTTGATTTGATTTGTCTTAATACGTTTGCGTTTGCGCCGCATGCACCTGACAGTTTCATTGTCTGCAGGGTCTGTTTTTTCTGACGTCTAGATTGATCAGTGTTTGTTTATATTGTCTGAGTGGATCTGCTTCACTCAGTTTCATCCTGAAAGAAAACAAAAACAACTGTGTGTGTGTGTATGTGTGTGTCTGTGTCTTAATGATCTGTGTATGTTTGTGTTGTTTGTTTGTTTCTAAACAAACGGACTCGTGTGTGTTTTTTCTCTACAGGGCAAGACAGGAAGCACTACAGAAACTGGCCACTTTCTTCAGACCCAAAGCTCCGCCCACTGAGACGGAGACCAGTGTCACAGTGTGAGTCTCTGCTCCGCCCAGTGGAGAGGTCATGTCGCTGAGTAACATGAGCACTGCGCTATGCTGGAGATTTGTCATATCACTGATAATTGTTCTGTTTTCTGTTCTTCTTTTGTATGTTCTGTGAGAAGCCCTACGGATCCAGCACCTGGTAAGAGACTATCTCTACCAACAGACTCAAAAACTACAATCTTACTGATGAAATTAAAGCTGAAAGTAGGACTCACTACCTGGAGAGGATAATGATGGTGATGGGGAAGAGGGGGTTGCATTAGAGGGGTCTGGGCCTTCGAGTTGTGTAGTACTGAATGAGAGAAATATCACTGAGTTTCAGTGCAGTACTTTGAGTTGTGTAGTACTGACTGAGAGAAAGATGGAGTTTCAGTGCAGTACTTTGAGTTGTGTAGTACTGAATGAGAGAAAGATGGAGTTTCAGTGCAGTACTTTGAGTTGTGTAGTACTGAATGAGAGAAAGATGGAGTTTCAGTGCAGTACTTTGAGTTGTGTAGTACTGACTGAGAGAAAGATGGAGTTTCAGTGCAGTACTTTGAGTTGTGTAGTACTGAATGAGAGAAAGATGGAGTTTCAGTGCAGTACTTTGAGTTGTGTAGTACTGAATGAGAGAAAGATGGAGTTTCAGTGCAGTACTTTGAGTTGTGTAGTACTGAATGAGAGAAAGATGGAGTTTCCATGCAGTACTTTGAGTTGTGTAGTACTGAATGAGAGAAAGATGGAGTTTCAGTGCAGTACTTTGAGTTGTGTAGTACTGAATGAGAGAAAGATGGAGTTTCCATGCAGTACTTTGAGATGTGTAGTACTGAATGAGAGAAATATCACTGAGTTTCCATGCAGTACTTTGAGTTGTGTAGTACTGAATGAGAGAAAGATGGAGTTTCAGTGCAGTACTTTGAGTTGTGTAGTACTGAATGAGAGAAAGATGGAGTTTCAGTGCAGTACTTTGAGTTGTGTAGTACTGAATGAGAGAAAGATGGAGTTTCCATGCAGTACTTTGAGTTGTGTAGTACTGAATGAGAGAAAGATGGAGTTTCAGCGCAGTACTTTGAGTTGTGTAGTACTGAATGAGAGAAAGATGGAGTTTCCATGCAGTACTTTGAGATGTGTAGTACTGAATGAGAGAAATATCACTGAGTTTCCATGCAGTACTTTGAGTTGTGTAGTACTGAATGAGAGAAAGATGGAGTTTCAGTGCAGTACTTTGAGTTGTGTAGTACTGAATGAGAGAAAGATGGAGTTTCAGTGCAGTACTTTGAGTTGTGTAGTACTGAATGAGAGAAAGATGGAGTTTCAGTGCAGTACTTTGAGTTGTGTAGTACTGAATGAGAGAAAGATGGAGTTTCCATGCAGTACTTTGAGTTGTGTAGTACTGAATGAGAGAAAGATGGAGTTTCAGTGCAGTACTTTGAGTTGTGTAGTACTGAATGAGAGAAAGATGGAGTTTCCATGCAGTACTTTGAGATGTGTAGTACTGAATGAGAGAAATATCACTGAGTTTCCATGCAGTACTTTGAGTTGTGTAGTACTGAATGAGAGAAAGATGGAGTTTCAGTGCAGTACTTTGAGTTGTGTAGTACTGAATGAGAGA
Organism: Chanos chanos; assembly: GCF_902362185.1. NCBI lineage: Eukaryota > Metazoa > Chordata > Actinopteri > Gonorynchiformes > Chanidae > Chanos > Chanos chanos. The sequence goes on from NC_044498.1 coordinate 1,035,700, forward strand.
AAGATGGAGTTTCAGTGCAGTACTTTGAGTTGTGTAGTACTGAATGAGAGAAAGATGGAGTTTCCATGCAGTACTTTGAGTTGTGTAGTACTGAATGAGAGAAAGATGGAGTTTCAGCGCAGTACTTTGAGTTGTGTAGTACTGAATGAGAGAAAGATGGAGTTTCCATGCAGTACTTTGAGATGTGTAGTACTGAATGAGAGAAATATCACTGAGTTTCCATGCAGTACTTTGAGTTGTGTAGTACTGAATGAGAGAAAGATGGAGTTTCAGTGCAGTACTTTGAGTTGTGTAGTACTGAATGAGAGAAAGATGGAGTTTCAGTGCAGTACTTTGAGTTGTGTAGTACTGAATGAGAGAAAGATGGAGTTTCCATGCAGTACTTTGAGTTGTGTAGTACTGAATGAGAGAAAGATGGAGTTTCCATGCAGTACTTTGAGTTGTGTAGTACTGAATGAGAGAAAGATGGAGTTTCCATGCAGTACTTTGAGTTGTGTAGTACTGACTGAGAGAAAGATGGAGTTTCAGTGCAGTACTTTGAGTTGTGTAGTACTGAATGAGAGAAAGATGGAGTTTCAGTGCAGTACTTTGAGTTGTGTAGTACTGAATGAGAGAAAGATGGAGTTTCAGCGCAGTACTTTGAGTTGTGTAGTACTGAATGAGAGAAAGATGGAGTTTCCATGCAGTACTTTGAGATGTGTAGTACTGAATGAGAGAAATATCACTGAGTTTCCATGCAGTACTTTGAGTTGTGTAGTACTGAATGAGAGAAAGATGGAGTTTCAGTGCAGTACTTTGAGTTGTGTAGTACTGAATGAGAGAAAGATGGAGTTTCCATGCAGTACTTTGAGATGTGTAGTACTGAATGAGAGAAATATCACTGAGTTTCCATGCAGTACTTTGAGTTGTGTAGTACTGAATGAGAGAAAGATGGAGTTTCAGTGCAGTACTTTGAGTTGTGTAGTACTGAATGAGAGAAAGATGGAGTTTCAGTGCAGTACTTTGAGTTGTGTAGTACTGAATGAGAGAAAGATGGAGTTTCCATGCAGTACTTTGAGTTGTGTAGTACTGAATGAGAGAAAGATGGAGTTTCAGCGCAGTACTTTGAGTTGTGTAGTACTGAATGAGAGAAAGATGGAGTTTCCATGCAGTACTTTGAGATGTGTAGTACTGAATGAGAGAAATATCACTGAGTTTCCATGCAGTACTTTGAGTTGTGTAGTACTGAATGAGAGAAAGATGGAGTTTCAGTGCAGTACTTTGAGTTGTGTAGTACTGAATGAGAGAAAGATGGAGTTTCAGTGCAGTACTTTGAGTTGTGTAGTACTGAATGAGAGAAAGATGGAGTTTCCATGCAGTACTTTGAGTTGTGTAGTACTGAATGAGAGAAAGATGGAGTTTCCATGCAGTACTTTGAGTTGTGTAGTACTGACTGAGAGAAAGATGGAGTTTCAGTGCAGTACTTTGAGTTGTGTAGTACTGAATGAGAGAAAGATGGAGTTTCAGTGCAGTACTTTGAGTTGTGTAGTACTGAATGAGAGAAAGATGGAGTTTCAGCGCAGTACTTTGAGTTGTGTAGTACTGAATGAGAGAAAGATGGAGTTTCCATGCAGTACTTTGAGATGTGTAGTACTGAATGAGAGAAATATCACTGAGTTTCCATGCAGTACTTTGAGTTGTGTAGTACTGAATGAGAGAAAGATGGAGTTTCAGTGCAGTACTTTGAGTTGTGTAGTACTGAATGAGAGAAAGATGGAGTTTCCATGCAGTACTTTGAGATGTGTAGTACTGAATGAGAGAAATATCACTGAGTTTCCATGCAGTACTTTGAGTTGTGTAGTATTGAATGAGAGAAAGATGGAGTTTCAGTGCAGTACTTTGAGATGTGTAGTACTGAATGAGAGAAAGATGGAGTTTCAGTGCAGTACTTTGAGTTGTGTAGTACTGAATGAGAGAAAGATGGAGTTTCCATGCAGTACTTTGAGTTGTGTAGTACTGAATGAGAGAAAGATGGAGTTTCAGTGCAGTACTTTGAGTTGTGTAGTACTGAATGAGAGAAAGATGGAGTTTCCATGCAGTACTTTGAGTTGTGTAGTACTGAATGAGAGAAATATGGAGTTTCCATGCAGTACTTTGAGTTGTGTAGTACTGAATGAGAGAAAGATGGAGTTTCCATGCAGTACTTTGAGTTGTGTAGTACTGACTGAGAGAAAGATGGAGTTTCAGTGCAGTACTTTGAGTTGTGTAGTACTGAATGAGAGAAAGATGGAGTTTCAGTGCAGTACTTTGAGTTGTGTAGTACTGAATGAGAGAAAGATGGAGTTTCCATGCAGTACTTTGAGTTGTGTAGTACTGAATGAGAGAAAGATGGAGTTTCCATGCAGTACTTTGAGTTGTGTAGTACTGAATGAGAGAAAGATGGAGTTTCAGCGCAGTACTTTGAGTTGTGTAGTACTGAATGAGAGAAAGATGGAGTTTCCATGCAGTACTTTGAGATGTGTAGTACTGAATGAGAGAAATATCACTGAGTTTCCATGCAGTACTTTGAGTTGTGTAGTACTGAATGAGAGAAAGATGGAGTTTCAGTGCAGTACTTTGAGTTGTGTAGTACTGAATGAGAGAAAGATGGAGTTTCAGTGCAGTACTTTGAGTTGTGTAGTACTGAATGAGAGAAAGATGGAGTTTCAGTGCAGTACTTTGAGTTGTGTAGTACTGACTGAGAGAAAGATGGAGTTTCAGTGCAGTACTTTGAGTTGTGTAGTACTGAATGAGAGAAAGATGGAGTTTCAGTGCAGTACTTTGAGTTGTGTAGTACTGAATGAGAGAAAGATGGAGTTTCAGTGCAGTACTTTGAGTTGTGTAGTACTGAATGAGAGAAAGATGGAGTTTCCATGCAGTACTTTGAGTTGTGTAGTACTGAATGAGAGAAAGATGGAGTTTCAGTGCAGTACTTTGAGTTGTGTAGTACTGAATGAGAGAAAGATGGAGTTTCCATGCAGTACTTTGAGATGTGTAGTACTGAATGAGAGAAATATCACTGAGTTTCCATGCAGTACTTTGAGTTGTGTAGTACTGAATGAGAGAAAGATGGAGTTTCAGTGCAGTACTTTGAGTTGTGTAGTACTGAATGAGAGAAAGATGGAGTTTCAGTGCAGTACTTTGAGTTGTGTAGTACTGAATGAGAAAAAGATGGAGTTTCCATGCAGTACTTTGAGTTGTGTAGTACTGAATGAGAGAAAGATGGAGTTTCAGCGCAGTACTTTGAGTTGTGTAGTACTGAATGAGAGAAAGATGGAGTTTCCATGCAGTACTTTGAGATGTGTAGTACTGAATGAGAGAAAGATGGAGTTTCCATGCAGTACTTTGAGTTGTGTAGTACTGAATGAGAGAAAGATGGAGTTTCCGTGCAGTACTTTGAGTTGTGTAGTACTGAATGAGAGAAAGATGGAGTTTCCATGCAGTACTTTGAGATGTGTAGTACTGAATGAGAGAAATATCACTGAGTTTCCATGCAGTACTTTGAGTTGTGTAGTACTGAATGAGAGAAAGATGGAGTTTCAGTGCAGTACTTTGAGTTGTGTAGTACTGAATGAGAGAAAGATGGAGTTTCAGTGCAGTACTTTGAGTTGTGTAGTACTGAATGAGAGAAAGATGGAGTTTCCATGCAGTACTTTGAGTTGTGTAGTACTGAATGAGAGAAAGATGGAGTTTCAGTGCAGTACTTTGAGTTGTGTAGTACTGAATGAGAGAAAGATGGAGTTTCCATGCAGTACTTTGAGATGTGTAGTACTGAATGAGAGAAATATCACTGAGTTTCCATGCAGTACTTTGAGTTGTGTAGTACTGAATGAGAGAAAGATGGAGTTTCAGTGCAGTACTTTGAGTTGTGTAGTACTGAATGAGAGAAAGATGGAGTTTCAGTGCAGTACTTTGAGTTGTGTAGTACTGAATGAGAGAAAGATGGAGTTTCCATGCAGTACTTTGAGTTGTGTAGTACTGAATGAGAGAAAGATGGAGTTTCAGCGCAGTACTTTGAGTTGTGTAGTACTGAATGAGAGAAAGATGGAGTTTCCATGCAGTACTTTGAGATGTGTAGTACTGAATGAGAGAAATATCACTGAGTTTCCATGCAGTACTTTGAGTTGTGTAGTACTGAATGAGAGAAAGATGGAGTTTCAGTGCAGTACTTTGAGTTGTGTAGTACTGAATGAGAGAAAGATGGAGTTTCAGTGCAGTACTTTGAGTTGTGTAGTACTGAATGAGAGAAAGATGGAGTTTCCATGCAGTACTTTGAGTTGTGTAGTACTGAATGAGAGAAAGATGGAGTTTCCATGCAGTACTTTGAGTTGTGTAGTACTGACTGAGAGAAAGATGGAGTTTCAGTGCAGTACTTTGAGTTGTGTAGTACTGAATGAGAGAAAGATGGAGTTTCAGTGCAGTACTTTGAGTTGTGTAGTACTGAATGAGAGAAAGATGGAGTTTCAGCGCAGTACTTTGAGTTGTGTAGTACTGAATGAGAGAAAGATGGAGTTTCCATGCAGTACTTTGAGATGTGTAGTACTGAATGAGAGAAATATCACTGAGTTTCCATGCAGTACTTTGAGTTGTGTAGTACTGAATGAGAGAAAGATGGAGTTTCAGTGCAGTACTTTGAGTTGTGTAGTACTGAATGAGAGAAAGATGGAGTTTCCATGCAGTACTTTGAGATGTGTAGTACTGAATGAGAGAAATACCACTGAGTTTCCATGCAGTACTTTGAGTTGTGTAGTATTGAATGAGAGAAAGATGGAGTTTCAGTGCAGTACTTTGAGATGTGTAGTACTGAATGAGAGAAAGATGGAGTTTCAGTGCAGTACTTTGAGTTGTGTAGTACTGAATGAGAGAAAGATGGAGTTTCCATGCAGTACTTTGAGTTGTGTAGTACTGAATGAGAGAAAGATGGAGTTTCAGTGCAGTACTTTGAGTTGTGTAGTACTGAATGAGAGAAAGATGGAGTTTCCATGCAGTACTTTGAGTTGTGTAGTACTGAATGAGAGAAATATGGAGTTTCCATGCAGTACTTTGAGTTGTGTAGTACTGAATGAGAGAAAGATGGAGTTTCAGCGCAGTACTTTGAGTTGTGTAGTACTGACTGAGAGAAAGATGGAGTTTCAGTGCAGTACTTTGAGTTGTGTAGTACTGAATGAGAGAAAGATGGAGTTTCAGTGCAGTACTTTGAGTTGTGTAGTACTGAATGAGAGAAAGATGGAGTTTCCATGCAGTACTTTGAGTTGTGTAGTACTGAATGAGAGAAAGATGGAGTTTCCATGCAGTACTTTGAGTTGTGTAGTACTGACTGAGAGAAAGATGGAGTTTCAGTGCAGTACTTTGAGTTGTGTAGTACTGAATGAGAGAAAGATGGAGTTTCAGTGCAGTACTTTGAGTTGTGTAGTACTGAATGAGAGAAAGATGGAGTTTCCATGCAGTACTTTGAGATGTGTAGTACTGAATGAGAGAAATATCACTGAGTTTCCATGCAGTACTTTGAGTTGTGTAGTATTGAATGAGAGAAAGATGGAGTTTCAGTGCAGTACTTTGAGATGTGTAGTACTGAATGAGAGAAAGATGGAGTTTCCATGCAGTACTTTGAGTTGTGTAGTACTGAATGAGAGAAAGATGGAGTTTCAGTGCAGTACTTTGAGTTGTGTAGTATTGAATGAGAGAAAGATGGAGTTTCAGTGCAGTACTTTGAGTTGTGTAGCACTGAATGAGAGAAAGATGGAGTTTCCATGCAGTACTTTGTTATGTATGTGAACAGCAAACGGTTACATCAGCTGTGACATGATGTGATTCTAACAGGAGATGAGAGTCACACAAAGACACTGAGACTTTTATTTCATTTTCACACTCTTTCTTTCTTTTATTTCATTTTCACACTCTTTCTTTTTTTCTTTCATACATTCTTTAGCTCCAGCAGACAATTCCGTCAACCTGTAAGTATGCCCACAAAAATGTCACCACACACACACACACACACACACACACACACACACACACGTGTGCGTGGTATGCTGCAGGTCAGGTTTTTTTGGGGGAGCGTCTGCAGAAGTCTAGTTGAAATGCCTGTGTTGATGAGATTTGCTTGAACACTAACTGACCGTGAATGAGGGTTTAACACTAACTGACTGTGAATGAGGGTGTAACACTAACTGACTGTGAATGAGGGTTTAACACTAACTGAATGTGAATGGGGGTTAAACACTAACTCACTGTGAATGGGGGTTTAACAGTAACTGACTGTGAATGGGGGTTTAACAGTAACTGAATGTGAATGGGGGTTAAACACTAACTGACTGTGAACGGGGGTTTAACACTAACTGAATGTGAATGGGGGTTAAACACTAACTGACTGTGAATGGGAGTTTAACTCTGACTGACTGTGAATGAGGGTTTAAGTCTAACACACTGTTAAGGGGGGTTTAACACTAACTGACTGTGAATGGGGGTTAAACACTAACTGACTGTGAATGGGGGTTTAACACTAACTGACTGTGAATGAGGGTGTAACACTAACTGACTGTGAATGAGGGTTTAAGACTAACTGACTGTGAATGAGGGTTTAACACTAACTGAATGTGAATGGGGGTTAAACACTAACTCACTGTGAATGGGGGTTAAACACTAACTGACTGTGAATGAGGGTTTAACACTAACTGACTGTGAATGGGGGTTAAACACTAACTGAATGTGAATGGGGGTTTAACACTAACTGACTGTGAATGAGGGTTTAACACTAACTGACTGTGAATGAGGGTTTAACACTAACTGACTGTGAATGGGGGTTAAACACTAACTGACTGTGAATGGGGGTTTAACACTAACTGACTGTGAATGAGAGTTTTAACACTAACTGACTGTGAATGGGGGTTTAACACTAACTGACTGTGAATGGGGGTTTAACACTAACTGAATGTGAATGGGGGTTAAACACTAACTGACTGTGAATGAGGGTTTAACTCTGACTGACTGGGAATGAGGGTTTAAGTCTAACACACTGTGAAGGGGGGTTTAACACTAACTGACTGTGAATGGGGGTTAAACACTAACTGACTGTGAATGGGGGTTAAACACTAACTGACTGTGAATGAGGGTGTAACACTAACTGACTGTGAATGAGGGTTTAAGACTAACTGACTGTGAATGAGGGTTTAACACTAACTGACTGTGAATGGGGGTTAAACACTAACTGACTGTGAATGGGGGTTAAACACTAACTGACTGTGAATGAGGGTTTAACACTAACTGACTGTGAATGGGGGTTAAACACTAACTGAATGTGAATGGGGGTTTAACACTAACTGACTGTGAATGGGGGTTAAACACTAACTGACTGTGAATGGGAGTTTAACACTAATGGACTGTGAATGGGGGTTAAACACTAACTGACTGTGAATGGGGGTTAAACACTAACTGACTGTGAATGGGGGTTTTAACTCTACCTGACTGTGAATGGGAGTTTAACATTAACTGACTGTGATTGGGGCTTTTCTGGTCTCTTGCTTTGCAGGGGACCTGAGTTAGACGAAGATCTTGAGGATCCTAACCTACAGATACTGCCCCCCCCAGCTTTCTACGCTGACGACGAGATGACAAACATCTACAGCAAGTACGTCCTCCACTCACAAAACTCCTCCACTGCTCCAGCCCGAGGCCAACCCGCTCCACACTGCACACTGCACACTGCCCACTGCCCACAACACCCGCTCCACACTGCACACTGCACACTGCCCACTGCCCACAACCCGCTCCACACTGCACACTGCACACATGGCCGTGTGTTAGAGTGCCTGCACACTGCACACTGCACACTGCCCACTGCCCACAACCCACTCCACACTGCACACTGCACACTGCCCACAACCCGCTCCACACTGCACACTGCACACTGCACACAACCCGCTCCACACTGCACACTGCACACTGCACACATGGCAGTGTGTTAGAGTGCCTGCACACTGCACACTGCACACTGCACATTGCCCACTGCCCACTGCCCACAACCCACTCCACACTGCACACTGCACACTGCACACTGCCCACTGCCCACAACCCACTCCACACTGCACACTGCACACTGCACACAACCTGCTCCACACTGCACACTGCACACTGCACACTGCCCACATGGCCGTGTGTTAGAGTGCCTGCACACTGCACACTGTCCACATGGGTGTGTGTTAGAGTGCCTGCACACTGCACTCTGCCCACATGGCCGTGTGTTAGAGTGCCTGCACACTGCACACTGCCCACATGGCCGTGTGTTAGAGTGCCTGCACACTGCACACTGTCCACATGGGTGTGTGTTAGAGTGCCTGCACACTGCACTCTGCCCACATGGCCGTGTGTTAGAGTGCCTGCACACTGCACACTGTCCACATGGGTGTGTGTTAGAGTGCCTGCACACTGCACTCTGCCCACATGGCCGTGTGTTAGAGTGCCTGCACACTGCACACTGCCCACATGGCCGTGTGTTAGAGTGCCTGCACATTGCAGTGTACGGCCCACATGGCCGTGTGTTAGAGTGCCTGCACACTGTCCACTGCCCACATGGCCGTGTGTTAGAGTGCCTGCACACTGCCCACATGGCCGTGTGTTAGAGTGCCTGCACACTGCACACTGCCCACATGGCCGTGTGTTCGAGTGCCTGCACACTGCAGTGTACGGCCCACATGGCCGTGTGTTAGAGTGCCTGCACACCGCAGTGTACGGCCCACATGGCCGTGTGTTAGAGTGCCTGCACACTGCACACTGCCCACATGGCCGTGTGTTAGAGTGCCTGCACACTGCACACTGCCCACATGGCCGTGTGTTCGAGTGCCTGCACACTGCAGGGTACGGCCCACATGGCCGTGTGTTAGAGTGCCTGCACACTGCACACTGCCCACATGGCCGTGTGTTAGAGTGCCTGCACACTGCACACTGCCCACATGGCCGTGTGTTCGAGTGCCTGCACACTGCAGTGTACGGCTGTGTTAGGGTGCCTGACGTGAGCAGAGCTGACAGTGTGTTCCCTGTGTCATCGACCCAGCGTCTGTACAGAATGTGTCATTTCATTGTTTGGCTTACGTTCCCTGAGCCCGTAACAGATCATTCCTAATGAGAGCTGAAGAGATATGGCTATGACAATATGATCATGACAGATGTCTTGATCACAGCTAAACAGGTTCGCTTACGACCTGTGGGAACGTAAGTTTAAAAAGCCTGAATGCTCAAAGTCACATGTCATGATTCCCAGCACAAACTGGTATAGTGATCTATTCCTCTGTGTTTATGTTCAGTTAACATGGCTGTGTTCAGTGGATGCGCAGTGTTGAGCTCAACGATCACCTCCCGTGGGGATACTCAGTGTTACGGAGCGGACTGTTGACACACTGACGCGCTGCGAGTGTGTAAAAACAAACGGCGCAGCCGGACCAGATGGACAGTAACACACACTCACACACATCCTGTGGGACGGGGAGGATCACCTTCGTTTTATTTAGTTTTTTTATTTTGAACCTGGAAATTTTGCACCCTTGACCTCTTCTCCTCTTTCGCTGCATGCATGTGGCTCCCCCTGCTGGAGCAGATATGAGTTTGGCTGTTGGAGTTTAGGATCAGGTTCCCAGCTCGTATTTCAAATGTCTGAGTGTGTGTGCAATCAGGCCTGCTGCCACGCAACTTTCTCTTCAGAGTGTGTGAGTATCTGTGTGTGTGTGTGCGTGCGCAGTTTTCCTTTTGTTCCTGTATTACGTGAGGAATGTCAGTTTTAATTTTGGATGATATGCCTGTGCGAACCTACCTGTAAGCTGTGTCTCCGTGGGCCTGAGAGAAAAGATTCTGTCATAAATTTCTCTGTGTGACGCACTCCAGACCGGAGTCAAAGGATTTCACTCACCAAGGCCTTTCCCGGTGCCCCTGCGCCTCCTTTGTCTTGATGCTTTTTAACCGAGGTTACTAATATTCTGACCGGACGGAAAGTGTTGAAACAAAAGGAAACACGGAGATCGGCTGAATGTGTGAGAACCCCGTCACGACCTGCCATTAGTCCCGTTAATCAGGGTGGAGAAACAGTGTGACAGGGAGGAGAAACAGGGAGGGGCAGGACATGGCCATGTCACCGTGGCTCTGCTGTAGTCATCAGTCGTATTCATCTGCAGCAGGGGGAAAGAACCCAGACAGGACAGACTGAGAAAACTGCTCATGTATTTGGACAAATTGTCTCTAAAGTGCAGTCTCCGCTGTGAGACCTGGGATATTAAAACATATACAGATATAAAACTAACTCAGATTTAAAAAAAAAAAAAGAAAAAAAAAGACAAAAATCAAAAAACATCCTGATGCCATCACATTAAATGATTTGCTTTTTTAAAATAAGAGTTCACACTAATTGTTAATGTCTCATCATTCCACATAATGCTCTGCTTCACTGCACCTCACAAAACTAACTGTGTGTGGATTGGTTGATGCTGTTTGTGGTTTGACTGATGCTGTGTGTGGATTGGTTGATGCTGTTCGTGGTTTGACTGATGCTGTGTGTGGATTGGTTGATGCTGTTTGTGGTTTGACTGATGCTGTGTGTGGATTGGTTGATGCTGTTTGTAGTTTGACTGATGCTGTGTGTGGATTGGGTGATGCTGTTCGTGGTTTGACTGATGCTGTGTGTGGATAGGTTGATGCTGTTTGTGGTTTGACTGATGCTGTGTGTGGATTGGTTGATGCTGTTTGTGGTTTGTCTGATGCTGTGTGTGGATTGGTTGATGCTGTTCATGGTTTGACTGATGATGTGTGTGGACTGGTTGTGCTTGCTGGTAACAGAGTTTTGCTAAGTTTGACGGTGGTGTGTTTTGATAGTAGATGGTCATTTGTAAATACAGAGGATTAAACCACTGTGGCAATAAGATACATATCCTTTATTTCGTTTTGTACAATAAATAATAAAGTGCAAATCAGAACAGTAACTCCATGCAGTGTATAACCTGTGAAACAACACACACACATACACAGTCACACAGTCACACACACCCACATACACACAACACAGGACATGACAAGACAAAACCATGACTCTAGGAGGAACAAAGCACACTGCCTGATCTTTTACAAACTGGTACAAAGTTCACACAGCACGCAGCTGGACAGGAAGGGAAGCAGAAAGTAGCATCCAACCCAATCTCCGCTGAGACACACACGCCTCGGTAACGCCTCATGCAGAGTAAGGACATTCGTGGTCACTTTGGTTGCTGTGGGTGTAGCCCGGCGCATGTCTGTACCTAACGGTTTAACGCTCTGAGGCTTGGCATAGGCTGTGTTTCCACACGATGTACAAACACCGCATAGTAAGACTAAGACGACAAGTAAAGCCATTACCAGAGCCCTCTGTAAAAACGCGGAGATGCTAATGCTGTGATAGCTCATGGCTCATTGCGTTAGTGTAACTGTTGATATCGGCCAGATATTTGCCATGTCATATCCACAATGACACGGCGAAAACCCACAAAACTGGAATCCGGACAAATTACACTAATAGCAAAGCATCATGAATCGGGTTTTCCCTAGCCTGCAGTGTCCATATAATTTTTCCGACAACATTACCTCACAGGTCTTGTTCGTATTTCTTCTCTGGGATTTACATTATGTGTCTTTGAATTTGAGATTCTTACATTCACAGAGAAACAGCACAACAATAGCTTTATACTGTAGCAGTACACACGCACTCAACCTACACAACCTTACAGGTTACACACACACACACACACACACAGTGTGAAAACATGCCTTCAGAAGTCATTCCCTATTCAGTACAGTACAAGAAAGGAGCCGGACAACTGACGAGTAAATACGTGTCAGTGCGCGTTACTGAGCGCGAGGCAACAGAGCTTAACAGCAGTTAAGAAATAAAGTGAAAAATACGAACACACGGAATCGAAATTTCATTGATTTGTATGGTTTGGTTAATATTATACTCTGTCAACTGGCAGATTCTCGCTAAATCTGATCTAGAAGATTTCTCGTATCTTTCTGATTTCTCAAATAAAGATCTGTTTTTAAACATGTTTGATCTTATTAGTACGAGCTGTGTAATCATTTTTACTGATGAATACTACAACCACACAGCTGGTTTAAATGCTAATCCTTCGGTGATAATGCTCCTTTGTTTGCCGAAACGCATATACTCTCCTCCAAACTGCCGCTAACTCACTGCACGCTCTGATGCAGTGCAATCACGAGAGGTTGTTGGCAAATTATCAACATACAATCGTCCTGAAATCATGCTGCCCCCTTCCGGTGTAGTTCACAGTAACGTTTGTAAGGTGACGTTAAATAAAGAATAAATATAAAGAGCTACTTCTACATTCACGCAAAAACAGAATACAACCGAAGTCAAAAACAAAGCTATGTGTATTTCGTTTAAGGCAACTTGAGGAAAGTTAACGTGGCTCTGAGATCAGGTCTGTGCAGGACCACAACAGATACACACCATCCAAAACCAAACCATCAACTAACACACACCATCCAAAACCAAATCCCCAACTAACACACACCATCCCAAACCAAATCCCCAACTAATACACAACACCAAAAACCAAATCCCCAACTAACACACACCATCCGAAACCAAATTCCCAAACTAACACACACCATCCCAAACCAAATCCCCAAATAATACACAACACCTGAAACCAAATCCCCAACTAACACACACCATCCAAAACCAAATCCCAAACTAACACACACCATCCAAAACCAAATCCCCAACTAACACGCAACACCAAAAACCAAATCCACAACTAACACATACCCCCTGAAACCAAAACATTTTGCTTAAAAAATTGTTCAAGAAATTGTTCAATTGTTCAGCCAAAAGATCTTGAGAGTTGTGGAGAAGACAGGTTTTAATCAAACCATATACTCATGTAGCGTTTGGCATTTAACAGAGGGAGTTTTAAAGACTACCCTCACATACTGCCCTCTGACTCTCACGCTCTCTCTGTGTGTCTCTGCTTCTCAGACCCTACCCCAGAGTCAAACACCCTACACTCCCTCTCTCTCTCTCTCTGTCTCTCCCCCACTGTATCTCTCCTCTTCTCCTTCCTCTCTATCTCAGGTTGAGCACAGGTTCAAGGTGAACACAGACATGGCTGCTCTCGGTACGCTCTCATATTAGGGCAGCCTCTCTGTCTGTTTCCCTCTTAGCCTGACCCCCACCATCACATGTTCAGCTACGCCACAGAGAGAGAGGGGGGGGGGGAGAGGGAGAGTGAGAGAGTGAGGGAGAGAGAGAGAGAGTGAGGGGGAGAGAGAGGGGGGGGGGAGTGAGGGAGAGAGAGATCTTCACGATGGTTTGTTGTATTGCGCTATTGCAGTGAAACACTTGTGAAAACAGGATTTAAAAAAATCCATTTACAGTTCTGATTCACATTTGATCCATTTGATTTCTACTGAATTAATTTTATATTTCAGGTGTGATTGGGGAGGGATTACTGTGCTTTGGGAGTGCAGCAGTCCTCATCTGATTTACACACAAGCTGACCTCCGTCACACACACACACATGCGTGCACACGCACACACACGTGCACACACACACACACACACACACAAGCTGGCCTCAGTCAGGAGTGTCTGTGTAGGACCAGGTCCTGAAAGATGGTGTGTATCTGTTTACATTTCTCCTCTGCCTTTTTAAGTCTGTTTTTTTTTTTTTTTGCTAACAGTGCTCTCTGCCTTATTGCTTTGAATTAAAGCATGCATACACACAACCCTCATCCCAAACTCCTCCACCTCACGGTTATCACGACCTGCCCCCCCCTGAACACTGAAATAATACAACTGCACGCTACAAAACTATCTTTGGAAAAATAAATACTAATCTTACATCTAATAAAATTATGATCATCTTCTTTGCATGTATAAACATAATTTTTGGTATGACGTGTCAATCAAAAGCTATGAGATAATTATGTGGAGAGTGAATAACCTGTATGGTGCACCTGCAGATTCACTGAAAATGACAGAGAAAATGGAGGTAAGATGCTGACTGGGTAGACCACCGAGTCCTGGTTAGGATCTCTGCCACGCCCTGTTGCTATGGTGATGAGACTGCCTGAACGGACTGAGGTGGTGTTTGTGAAGGTTAGATTTTGGGAAAAATGACCTACTGAGGGTTTGACCTACAGGTGACCCCTACTGTGGAGGTCACAACGTGACCCCCTGACCCTCGGAGGTGTGTGCATGTATGTGTGTGCTATGTGTGTGTGTCTGTATGTGTGTGTGTGTGTGTAGCTGTGTTTGTCAGTGTGTGAGTGTGTGTGTATGCGTGTGTGTGTGTGTCTCAGCGGGCCAGAGTTGTGATCAGACTGGCACACATCTCGAAGAAGTCCATGGTGTGACTGCCCTGCCGCGGGGAGAGCAGGGGGGCGGAGCCACTAAACGAGCCCGGCAGGGAGCTGCTGAGCTGGGGCGTTTCCACGGCGACGGTCGCCGAGTCAATGCTGAGTCGAGGTCGGTGGAGGCCGTGGAGGCCCGCGGCCGACCCTGAGCGCTGAGGGGTGGAGGATCCGGACTTCTGCTCGATGACATCATCTGTGACACACAGGGAGCGAGAGCTCTGTCTGCCTTCTCTGGCCACAGTACACATCATCTCTATTCCATTCACTGTAGAGAAGTGCCCCTGGAAACACTACTGTGTGTGTGTGTCACAGCGCCTGAAAAATCTCTCCTTCCTCCTGTATCTGAACTAAAACTCTAAACTCTGCTTTCTGTGTTAATGGGCAAACAGAAGTAAATCTTTTTCACATATTAAGATATGAGTAAAACTAAAACACAGTCACTCATCTCAGCACACACACACACACACACACGCTCGTGCATGTTAAATTATAAACTGTTTTACGAGTGTATAGAAAAGTGCTGCATCAGAGCCGGTGTGTGGTGAGCTCTCACCATCGATGCTTTTGAAGTCCAGCAGGTAACTGCGGTTGTCCACCTGGTAGAGCTGCAGACTCATTTTCACAAAGTTGCCTGTGATGGGGTTCTTCCTGCGCACTCTCAGGTGGTACGGGTTCACCACCTGGTGCACAAGAGGAGAGGAGGAGACCTCAGTCAAACTGCCCCATGTTAACGCATTCACACAAACACCATGCAAAACAGGAACCTGTGCACAGCAAAAACAGCCAAGAGACTGCTTCACAGCAAATTATATATGTGTGTGTGTGTGAATGTCTGTATGTGCATGTGTATGTGTGTGCGTGCATGCGTGTGTATGTGTGAGTGTCTGTGTGAGTGAGCGTGTGAGTGTATGTGTGTGTGTGTGTGTGTGTGTGTGTGTATAAAACCACACCTTCCAGTCATAGTCCAGCTGTTTCATAGCTCTGTAAACCTCAGCCATGATGTCATAGGGTTTGCTCTGGCTGCGGATGCCAAGATGCCACTTGGCTTTCTTCACGGCGAGAGGTTTGGGTTTGGTAGTGTTCAGTGCGTCCAGCGGGCAGCGTCCTTTAGGGCTGTCGGCCAGCAGGGGGGGCATGCGCTCGGGGTGGGGTTTGACCCCCGGGGGCAGGGGCATGCCCTCCTCCATGAAAGATCCGGTGGGGGGGCTAGAGGCCAGGTAGAACTCGCTGGCCTGGTTCATGATGCGACGGTTGTCGATGATGAGGTGATAGGCCACAGCCAGCTGGTCCTGAGGATCTCCACTGTAAAGACTGCTCATCACCTCCGAGTCTGTACACTCAAACTTCTCACACACCTCACGCACCGCGTCCTCGTCCACCACCGTGGCGTCGTACGCCGGGTCCTCAGGAAACAAGTAGCCAGGCAGGTCCTGCTTAAACCACTCATGTTCCCTGAGGACGAGGAAGACACTTATCACACTTCTCTCTCATCCATAATCAGTTATCACACTTCTCTCTCATCCATAATCAGTTATTATAGTTCTCTCTCATCCATAATCAGTTATCACACTTCTCTCTCATCCATAATCAGTTATCACACTTCTCTCTCATCCATAATCAGTTATTATAGTTCTCTCTCATCCATAATCAGTTATCACACTTCTCTCTCATCCATAATCAGTTATCACACCTCTCTCTCATCCATAATCAGTTATTACACTTCTCTCTCATCCATAATCAGTTATCACACTTCTCTCTCATCAATAATCAGTCATTATAGTTCTCTCTCATCCATAATCAGTTATCACACTTCTCTCTCACACTTCTCTTGTATGTATGGTTTAGGCGAGGCCAGGTGTATGTATAATGTATGTATAGTTTATGTGAGGCCAGGTGTATGTATACTGTATGTATAGTTTAGGTGAGGCCAGGTGTATGTATAATGTATGTATAGTTTAGGCGAGGCCAGGTGTATGTATAATGTATTTATAGTTTAGGCGAGGCCAGGTGTATGTATACTGTATGTATAGTTTATGCGAGGCCAGGTGTATGTATAATGTATGTATATTTTATGCGAGGCCAGGTGTATGTATAATGTATGTATAGTTTATGTGAGGCCAGGTGTATGTATACTGTATGTATAGTTTAGGCGAGGCCAGGTGTATGTATACTGTATGTATAGTTTATGCGAGGCCAGGTGTATGTATACTGTATGTATAGTTTAGGCGAGGCCAGGTGTATGTGTACTGTATGTATAGTTTATGCGAGGCCAGGTGTATGTATACTGTATGTATAGTTTATGTGAGGCCAGGTGTATGTATACTGTATGTATAGTTTAGGCGAGGCCAGGTGTATGTATACTGTATGTATAGTTTATGCGAGGCCAGGTGTATGTATACTGTATGTATAGTTTAGGTGAGGCCAGGTGTATGTATAATGTATGTATAGTTTAGGCGAGGCCAGGTGTATGTATACTGTATGTATAGTTTATGTGAGGCCAGGTGTATGTATACTGTATGTATAGTTTAGGCGAGGCCAGGTGTATGTGTACTGTATGTATAGTTTATGCGAGGCCAGGTGTATGTATACTGTATGTATAGTTTAGGTGAGGCCAGGTGTATGTATAATGTATGTATAGTTTAGGCGAGGCCAGGTGTATGTATAATGTATGTATAGTTTAGGTGAGGCCAGGTGTATGTATACTGTATGTATAGTTTATGCGAGGCCAGGTGTATGTATAATGTATGTATAGTTTATGTGAGGCCAGGTGTATGTATACTGTATGTATAGTTTATGCGAGGCCAGGTGTATGTATAATGTATGTATAGTTTATGTGAGGCCAGGTGTATGTATACTGTATGTATAGTTTATGCGAGGCCAGGTGTATGTATACTGTATGTATAGTTTATGCGAGGCCAGGTGTATGTGTACTGTATGTATAGTTTAGGCGAGGCCAGGTGTATGTATAATGTATGTATAGTTTAGGCGAGGCCAGGTGTATGTATACTGTATGTATAGTTTAGGTGAGGCCAGGTGTATGTGTACTGTATGTATGGTTTAGGCGAGGCCAGGTGTATGTATAATGTATGTATGGTTTAGGCGAGGCCAGGTGTATGTATACTGTATGTATAGTTTATGCGAGGCCAGGTGTATGTATACTGTATGTATAGTTTAGGTGAGGCCAGGTGTATGTATACTGTATGTATAGTTTAGGCGAGGCCAGGTGTATGTATAATGTATGTATGGTTTATGCGAGGCCAGGTGTATGTATACTGTATGTATAGTTTAGGCGAGGCCAGGTGTATGTATAATGTATGTATGGTTTAGGCGAGGCCAGGTGTATGTATACTGTATGTATGGTTTATGCGAGGCCAGGTGTATGTATACTGTATGTATAGTTTAGGTGAGGCCAGGTGTATGTATAATGTATGTATAGTTTAGGCGAGGCCAGGTGTATGTATAATGTATGTATAGTTTAGGTGAGGCCAGGTGTATGTATAATGTATATATAGTTTATGCGAGGCCAGGTGTATGAATAATGTATGTATGGTTTAGGTGAGGCCAGGTGTATGTGTACTGTATGTATAGTTTAGGCGAGGCCAGGTGTATGTGTACTGTATGTATAGTTTATGCGAGGCCAGGTGTATGTGTACTGTATGTATGGTTTATGCGAGGCCAGGTGTATGTGTACTGTATGTATGGTTTATGCGAGGCCAGGTGTATGTGTAATGTATGTATGGTTCATGCGAGGCCAGGTGACTGTCTGACCTGATGTCTTTGATGGTTGCTCTCTTTAGTGGGTCCACCTGTAACATGAACATGAGCAAACTGGCCACAGATCGGTTGAGGTATTCTGGGATGTAAAACACACCCCCGCGGATCTTCTTGAACAGGGTGGGCACATGCTCATCATCAAAGGGTAGAGTCCCACAGAGCAAAGCATAGAGTATAACCCCACAACTCCAGATATCCACCTCCGGACCAGCGTACAGTCTACAGGGAAAAGACAGAGTGACATCACACAGTCTACTGGGAGAAGACACAGGACAGCATCTCAGTGTGTTCAAAAGTTTAAATGAACATATGAATGATTGAATGAATCTGTCTATTTGTGTCTGAAGGTCGCGGGCTCACGACCTCTCACCTTCCGGAGATGACCTCCGGGGCGGCATAGTTAGGCGACCCACAGCTTGTTCTCAGGAACTCTCCGTCTGACATCATGTTCGACAGACCTGCGAAGCAGCACAAACACAGCTCTGAGTTACCACCTGAGAAGACTGCGGTTTCACCGGACGGTTTCACTGGACGTTAATCCGTGTCGGGACCTTAGGATAGTTTTCCATGTTCATAAATAACAGTGTTTCTCAGTGTTTTTACAGGCTCATAACACTAGTGGTTTGTTACGTTTTTGTTTGGAGGTGACTTCAGTCAGTCAGGTAGCAGTGTTCTCAGTAAACTGAAGGTGACTTTGAGTAGACGCTGGCTGTCTCAGGGCTTTGGGAGAACTGTCCCTTTAACTGTAGCCCATAGGGACATCCGACAGGTCGGCTTAGTACGTGACAGAAAGAAAACCTGAACAGCTGAGACTAGGCAGTCATACGATTAACACAGTTAAAACACATATGACACACAACATACAGACTCAGGTCAGACTCTGAATGGCAGCCTAATGAGCGCAGATCTGTACGGGTCGGTAAAACTTTGGTGTGAGTCATTCTTCTCTTTGTCTAATATCACACTACACCACGCTTCACTAGCCAACAGACATCAGAACGGACTGTTGCCTGGCAACCGTCCCTCCCTCTTTACCGAAGTCGGCGATCTTGGCGTTCATACAGCCGTCCAGCAGCACGTTTTCAGGCTTCAGGTCTCTGTGCACCACCATGTGTCTGTGGCAGTAATCCACTGCCGAGATGATCTGCTGGAAGAGCCTACGCGCCTCTGTGTCCTCCACCTGCACACACAGCATACGCACACATTACACACTCACACACACACATATTACACACTCACACATATTACACACTCACTCACACACACATATTACACACTCACACACACACATATTACACACTCACACACACACATATTACACACTCACACACACACACACATATTATACACTCACACACACACACACACACATATTACACACACACACACACACACACACATGTTACACATTCACACACACACATGTTACACACTCATTCACACATACATATTACACACTCACTCACACACACATATTACACACTCACACACACACATATTACACACTCACACATATTACACACTCACTCACACACACATATTACACACTCACACACACACATATTACACACTCACACACACACACACACACATATTATACACTCACACACACACACACACACATATTACACACACACACACACACACACACACATGTTACACATTCACACACACACATGTTACACACTCATTCACACATACATATTACACACTCACTCACACACACATATTACACACTCACACACACACATATTACACACTCACACATATTACACACTCACTCACACACACATATTACACACTCACACACACACATATTACACACTCACACACACACACACACACATATTATACACTCACACACACACACACACACATATTACACACACACACACACACACACATGTTACACATTCACACACACACATGTTACACACTCATTCACACATACATATTACACACTCACACACACACACATATTACACACTCACACACACACATATTACACACACACACACACACACACATGTTACACATTCACACACACACATGTTACACACTCATTCACACATACATATTACACTCTCACTCACACACACATATTACACACTCACACATATTACACACTCACACACACACATATTACACACTCACACATATTACACACTCACTCACACACACATATTACACACTCACTCACACACATATTACACACACACTCACACACACAAATTACACACTCACACACACACACACACACACACACGTTACACACTCACTCACACACACATATTACACACTCACACACACACATATTACACAGTCACACACACACATATTACACAGTCACACATATTACACACTCACACATTACACACTCACTCACACACACATATTACACACTCACTCACACACACACACACATATTACACACTCACTCACACACACATGTTACACATTCACACATATTACACACTCACACACACACATATTACACACTCACACATATTACACACTCACTCACACACACATATTACACACTCACACACACACACATATTACACACTCACACATATTACACACTCACACACACACATATTACACACTCACTCACACACACACACACACACACACACACACACACATATTACACACTCACTCACACACACATGTTACACATTCATACATATTACACACTCACACACACACATATTACACACTCACACATATTACACACTCACTCACACACACATATTACACACTCACACACACACACATATTACACACTCACACATATTACACACTCACACACACACATATTACACACTCACACCCACACACATATTACACACTCACACACACACACACATAATACACACTCACACATATTACACACTCACACACACACACACGCATATATTACACACTCACACACACACACATATTTCACACTCACACATATTACACACTCACACATATTACACACTCACACACACACATATTACAGTCACACATATTACACACTCACACATATTACACACTCACACACACACATATTACAGTCACACATGTTACACACTCCCTCACACATACATATTACACACTCACTCACACACACATATTACACACTCACACACACACAAATATTACACACTCACACACATTACACACTCACTCATACACACATATTACACACACATATTACACACTTATACACATATTACACACTCACTCACACACACATATTACACACTAATTCACACACACATATTACACACTCACACATATTTCAAACACACACACGCACACACATACTACACACTCACACACATATTTCACACACACATATTACACACACACACACACACACACACACTACACACTCACACACATATTTCACACACACATATTACACACACGCAGGCACACACACACACACAACACCGCTCAGTCTCAGCTCCGTGAATGAATGTGACATATTCATTCAAAAACAATATATGTTCCACAAACATAAGACTGTGGCCAGTGCTGACATGTAGGTGCAGTCTGACAGAGTTAACAGACTGGAGGTGCAGTCTGACAGAGTTAACAGACTGGAGGTGCGGTCTGACAGAGTCAACAGACTGGAGGTGCGGTCTGACAGAGTTAACAGACTGGAGGTGCAGTCTGACAGAGTTAACAGACTGGAGGTGCAGTCTGACAGAGTTAACAGACTGAAGGTGCAGTCTGACAGAGTTAACAGACTGGAGGTGCGGTCTGACAGAGTTAACAGACTGGAGGTGCAGTCTGACAGAGTTAACAGACTGGAGGTGCAGTCTGACAGAGTTGGAGTGAAAGCTAAGGAAAAATCTTCATTCATTCAGAAAATGAAAAAAGGGCCACATTGTTTCCGCCTCTGTCCTCTCTGAACTCAGTAACCCCCCCGCCCCCCCCACCCTATGACAGGGGTTACATGACCCCTCAGCCCACACAGCTTAGGACAGGGGTCGAAGGTTAATCCAGATTCAGGATGTGTGGAGTAAAAGTGGGTTAAAGGTTCCGCTTGACTTCTGTCATCCTCTAAGACACTCACTCTTCTGTTTGTTGTAGTTTGGCAGTTTAACGACGTAGAAAGAGTCATTCCTCACCGGAAGAGAGCGGTTCGAGCAGCTCATTCTGTGGGACTGACGGAGTGTCCAGGAACACCAGGATAAAATACATAAAACCACACTGAACACACGCGGCATCCACTCACTGTGTCTACGAAATCTCACAACTACACAAACCACTCAGCACAAAGGCACTGCACAAACACAACATTAGAACAGTCACAATGAGACACCCTTGATGAGAAATGGATGTTCCTCCCTGAGATACTCTGCCCTTAACTTCACGTTCAGAGCAGCCATGACAACCTCACATATTCTGCATTTGATTGTCAAATAAATGCAACATATCTGCTGCCCTGTGTATCCAGCATGTCTGATTATTAAGGGAATCTTTTAGTTCTTACCTCTCATATGACTGTCTGTTCCTAAAATATGTCTAATTAATGAGACGCCATTAGACTCTGCTGTGCGTGTATCCAGACCTCGATCAGTGATATTCATATCCTAACCTTTTTATCAACTAACAAGCACCCTTGCCTCCGTGTGAGGGGCTTTGAAAATGTTGCTGTCTGGTTGCTAGGAGACAGTAGCATCGCCTTACTGATGCTCATTGTGCTGACCGGATGGGGTCGTGTTACGGTTCTGAGTGTGTAAACGGGTTTGACTGAAGGTTCTTACCCTCCCGTGTTTGCAGATGTAATCGAAGAGTTCTCCTCCAGACACATACTCCATCACCATGAAGAAATCCGTTGGCGTGCTGATCACCTGGTACCTGCATTAACACAACAGGCTTTGATTGACAACAGACTCTTGTCAACTGGGCCCTGCCTTCAAACGGTCACCTAGATAACCAAACATGTCACCGAGAAAACCAAACCTGTCATCTAGATATCTAAACCTGTCATGTGGACAACCAAATCAGTTCAAACTGTTCAATCAGAAAAACAACACCATGTCCATACCATGTCTTTTCCTCTCTGGCTTTCAGAGCTGTCGGGGGTCAGGCTAGTGCTCTAAAAATAAAATGTTTTTATCGTGACAGTTGAGGACACACATTGGCGGACGGGGTGACCCAGTCCTGGTGCAGACGTGTTTCCTGCGGGAAACCTGTTCATGGATCGCCCTCATGCTCAGCACTGCATTACCATGGCTATTGTAGGGCTGGAGGAGATGGCCAATCAAAACACTTCATCTGCGGGCGAGGAGCCCCTCTCTGATCTGTCTGTCTCTCTCTGCTCCAGCCCCAAGCAGACAAACAGGAGACAGCAGATGACAGTAAACACAGCCAGGCTGTCAGGACTCAGCTGATAAAGGTTTTTTTTTTTTATAGTCAAAGGCCTCTGCTGCTCTCAGCACAACCTCTAAGATCTAACACACACACACACACACACGCACACATACACACACACACACACACACACACACACACGCTTGCACGAGTGGGGGCAATCTTAACTAATAAAGGATGAACTGAGCTAACTGCCCTCTGAAAGTATAACGTATTAAACTATCTCTTCTTCACTGTCACAACCTGGGACCTGGCAGTTCAGGCTTGGCCGTCATTCTGTAGAAACATCTGGAACATCAGAAAACAGGGTATGCAAACCCCTCTGAGACTCTTCTCACAAATATTCACGACACCCAGAGAAACCTCTGTAAGCAGTTCCATCACAAATGGAAATTCAATATAGATTTTCTCTTTCCATTCACCTGAGAAATCCACACAGGCCACTGGGGGCCAGGTGTTTGTCTCCTGTTCTATCAAGTAAACAGTTAATAAAATAATATAATCCTCCTCAGATTCGGTAGCCAAATTACTGACCACAGGGTCTGAGGATTATGGCTTCTAAATCTGTGATTTGGGATTTCATCTGTACTCACAGTTTAATAATGTGTGGATGCCGGAACAGTTTAAGGTTCTGGATCTCCCGTTTAATTTTGCCAACGACATCGAGGCTACGGATCTTCTGACGATTCAAGATCTTCACAGCAACTTTATGTCCAGTAAGCTGGTGCTCTCCAACTGTCGGGGACGCACACACACACACACACAGAATTAAAACCCAGCTGGACTACTGTATATACACAGCTGATTAAAGACAAGTTTCACTCAGGGAAAATCAAACATGATTGTCTACAGCCAGCACAAAGCCTCCAAGAAAAAAACAAAGCGAGCGAGAAAAATGTGTGTGACTCTTGAGTAAATATGGCCTCGTGCGCAGCGCTCGCTGAGAGCACGCAGAGAGCTCGCGTTACTGTGATAACTGACGAGAACAATGCGTGTGCTCATTTTCGCTGTGTGCAGCGTGTTATGAACTAAGTCTTTCTGAGCCACACGTCCTTAAAAAGAAATTACAAATAAGCACATTCTGAAAAATGTTTATTTAAGTGTGACAAATAATAACAAGACAACACTGTTAAAAAGCAAACACGAGAGATGAGGCCAAATAAGGTATTTTTTCCGTTCTGCTTTAAACACAAGAAAGTTGTTTCTAGAGAAATACATTTGTCAAAGAAGTCTCGTCACAAAACTTTTAGACGATGTGTAGTGAACCGCTCTAGCTGGTCAAAGGGGGAACGAAGTGAAAGAGCAACCGAATGTTTCAGTTGACTGATAATGAATACGCTTTGAGGGCAACGACTCGAGCGAAGCAACTTGTTTCTGGAGGATGCGGGTGGAGACGGATGCGCCTCAGAAGTATTTCAAGATCGCAGCACTGAGCAAATGCACTTGTCTTTACATACTGAATTCAGCTCGGGGAAGAGCTTGCGTGCGGGCGCTACAGTGACCCCAGCTCTTTAAACGCCTCCACTGGGCGCGAGGGCTTCGGAATTTCTTCAGAAGACTGTTTCAGAATACTTGCCTCTTCACTGTAGTTGACTATAGTTTCTGATGCTTTCTGTGAGTCGGCCACATAAACGCTTTACGCATCGTAATGTATAATGGGTTTCCTGGGACCCGTAACAGTGTAGCTTTAACACTGATGGGGTCTGGGGTAGTGTGAAAGGCGCGATTTACGGCGCGAGCCGGCGGAATTCTCTCAACCCTTCACCTTCCATCTGCCTTCTGAAGGTCACAGTCGGTCACCTAACGCATTAAAACCACAAACCACGACTACTGGACTATCTGTGACCAAGTCATAATTTTTTCTCTACGAAACAAGCAGATGTTTATGTTAAGTTGCTGATTCAGGAATGCAGCAGCGAAGGAAGACGGGTGTCAGCTAAGCTTTCTCTATGCAACCAGGCAGGTTTTCCAACGAAGAAAACGGCACAGGGACAGCGCTGCACGTCGTGATCACTTAAAGTGCCACATGCAGCACAACACTGACATGAAAAGCAACATTTGCGCACACTGTCATTGGCCGAAAGGTCGCTATACTTTCAAAGGTAGCCCCGTTTGCTACAGCGGACAGGGTAGAACAAGGTGTCGGCATCGGATTTTCGCAAGGTCAGAGTTATTATCGGTAATAAACAGCAATATGCTGTCAGTCCCTTCTCATATATACCCATACCAATGATATGGAGGACAGAGGTGTGACTAGCGGTGCATGATACGCACTTGTTTTGATAAGAAAGTAGCCGACCGGCCCATTAGCGCGTAATGTTTGAGCGCTTGACACTTTATATGCATTAGGCTAGTGATTGTTGAGTTTGGATATCAGTAAGGTCATTTACAGTGTAAAAGTGGCAACTCTGAGACAGAGAAGTGTGCGCTTTAACGGCCCGTAAAAACGCTTTAAAAGCCCGAAACGTCATCAAGCATAGTGTGCGAAGATATTTGATACGGAGAGTATGTCACGCAGTGGTGCTGAAAGCATTTCGTGCGCTATCATAAAGTATTCAGGAATAGCATTTACGTTTTTCCCTTCAGCTGGAGAACTATCCGCGAGGAAAGATACGTTCACTCGGTTACGTACATTGCGTAGACTATCTACCGGTAAGTTGTATACTCGCAGGAGCGAAAACATTGGTTTTATCTTGATTGTACGCCACCCTAATTGTGCGTACGGGGGTAAAAAAGGCTTTACTTAACTCTTAACTTTTCCAAACGTCCCGACTCCAAGCGTGTCCCCGAGGATGTAGTGTCCTATCTTTACCCTGCCCTCGTGCTTCTGTTTCTCAGCCATTTTACCATTTGAGATCCTTCGGTTTCTTTAGGCTAAGAGCAAAAAGGGGGCGGGGTTGAAGTTGAGTTCGGGCATAACATGACCTAGACTGCGCTCCGCCGTTGGGTAACGCTGTGGGCTTTCAAAACATGGGAACGCATGAGGATTTCGCCAGAGCGGGGTTATGATGAGGGCCAAAAAACATCGTCATCTCAGCTAATAGGGGGCACGAACTGAACGAAACCTCTAGGAACCTGGAGATCGCTTAAACCTACCGTTTCTAAAATAATGCACGTCGTTGAGGCTTTTGGTAAGGCGCAAAGGGACCAGGGCTAGAGAGGTCTCGCCCCAAGTGGTCTTAGCAAGATAACGACAGGCGACAGATAAAATGGAGGGAAAAACATGTAAACATGAACAGAATACAAATTCCTGATATAGAAGATCTGCTGGACATATCTAATGTCGAAACAGAAGGTATCTGAACAGTGATAAAATAATGTTTCATAATCACACATTGTTTATCTACGCAAAGTATTTAACGAATGATAGATCTCTACTATATGTTGCGTTACAAATGCAGTCTGTTACATTTACGATCAGTTACAATTTTCTTAAACTACAGTGTTCCTTTACACACACTTGATATAACACTAGGCTCACTGTCTGACAATTAACTGTAAATGCTTGAGAAGCTTAGGAGTCATGAGTACTGTCTTGCACCATTTTAAACACTAGATGGCAGTAACAGTTCAGTATAGAAACGATTTCCAAGGGGTCGACTTGCCATCAGTATGCCACTTTCTACAGTACAACGAGCAATGAATGCCAATGAATGGTTAAACTGCATGATCCTGTCCTTGCCTTCTTAAACGTGTGACAGTAAATCCATGTTTAGTGTAATGCACGAGAGATCTGAAACAGTTACAGTTATAGGCCTAGATGTGTGGAGTGTGCACATGAATGCAAAGCATGTTCATACGTTGATAAATAGTTAATCACCCGCCACAGTCGCGAAACGGAAGTCAATTACAATGCCTTTAAAACATCCATACACTTTTGTGTATTTGCCATAATATGCAGCTAAAAAACAAACAAACAAACAATCAGTCGAGCAAAACATACCATATAATTACCACCATATAATTAACTCAGCACAACAATAGTAAATTACCCATTATTAATGTGCTATGTTAAGGGGAAAAGACATTAATATGAAAAAATATTCAATGTGGTTATTAAAATAAATAAATAGTATATCGTTATATTTCCACTTCCATTTGACTGAATCGTAAAGACATAATGTTGTCAACAGACAATCGGTTCTGAGTGAGTTTGGCCTTACGGTGCCACAGCAAAAGCTAATCTCCACATTCAGTTTAGCAACTGAGTCGAGTTCCAGCATCTCTCTCTCTCTCTCTCTCTGTTCCAACAGTTAACCGCTTGGAGCACTGCTGGTCTATTCGCCCTATTCCAAGTTTTTCACATAGCCTAAGTATGGAGCTGATTAAACTCAGCGTGGAACTCGAGGAAGGGGGCTGAGCCTTGTACCGCTGTGGATAGCTTTAAGAGTGACGGGGAGGCGGAGGAGGAGGAGGAGGAGAAGGATTCATAAAACTGGAGTTGATCTTCTAGGGTTTAGAACAGCGCCCTCGGTACAAAACACAGTCTTTACACAGTTGAGCGACTCGAGCGTTCCATTCATTCAGAGGTAAATAAAACTTTTTTTCCTATGTAAAAAGACAATCAGTTGCAGAGAAGAACTCTTAATTTCAAAACCTTTGAAGTTGCCAGTGCGGAAATTGTCCTTTTATTTTCAGAGAATTACTGGACTTGATTACCCCAACTTCGCATCGTCATATTGTTGGCACAAACTTTACGGAGCCGCGCAAGTTGTTAGAATCTCTCTGTCTCCAAGACCTCCGTGACATTTGCTGTCTCGCTCACAGTTTGAGCGGACTGTACTTTCTGGGGATAGTTATTAATCGAGACTCCGATAATCGCGTGTGTGGACTGGGATTTTAAAGAGAGGAGTGGGAGTTCTCAAATGCAAAACTACACATATGAGAAAGCCATGGCACCCGAGACGAGAAACGGTGGAACATCTACGTTAAACAACAACAACGGTATCGACACCAAGAGAAGAAAACTTTTAATAGCTTTGGATCTCTTCTGCCTTCTCTTAGGTGAGTGTCCAAACTATAAACACTGCCACGAATAATCTGCGTCTTGGCCACTCACTTTTCACAAGATCCGACAGAGTTATACCGTAATTACCACTCCTAAATACGCGCTTACCCTAAGCATACAGGCTGTCTTGCATAATCTTTTTGTTGTTGTTGTTGTTGTTGTTTAAGAAGTGTGGGTACATATTCTGCCTCATTGCATATTTATTTTGCAATGTGATTTTGTTCATGATTTTGTTGAGTGTCACAGAACGCGTCCTCGCGCGATGTATTTTCCAAATATTATGCCAAATATCTCTGAAAGCAGTTACGCGGTTAATTTAACGCAATTTTCTTATCGGATTGGCTGGAGCGGGAAGAGACGACACTCCCATTGTATTAGTCCACCGTCTGCTCGTGAAAATACCAGTTTGTAAGTGTTTTGATAGTTACTCTATAGACAGGCATATCACGTTTAACTGCACAAAAACAATGGTTACAAAACTTGGTTGTGCAGTGTCCCGGTGGAGAAAGTGACCGCTACACAACCCAATCACCAGGCGCTATAGGGCAGGGGGGTTATTTTTGATATGACTCCACTGAAAGCATGCGAAACTTCCCCGTTACATCTACTGAAAGTTTGGCGAATGAACGTTTACCGCTGTCTGCATGCAGACTTCGATTTTGATTTTGTTTTCTTTTAATTTTTTCACCAAAGTTGGCGAGATGCGGTTAAATTAATACAGTTACTATTCATGTCCGTATCTCAACGTATACTTAAGGCGAGACCATTTTTGTTTTGAATTCTCTCGTGTCTTTATTTTGAGAGGATCTCCTAAAACGTGCCTTTAACGACAACAGTGAGTCTAATGAGGAGCCCTGGATGTCACGCCTGTTCATCGTCACCGTTTGCATCGCTGCTGACACTGGAGAGCTGCCTTTGCTTCCAACTGTACGAAATTCGTCTATTGCTCACGCGCTGTTGCCTCTGGAAAGAATACTGTGTATGGAACAGCTGAAATGTTGCGAGTCAACCCTAGAGTACTATCCACGCTTAATTTGTTTTTCATCGTTTAAGTGGGCACATCACGTCTTTTTTTTTTATTTGAAGGTGCTGACATCTCGATTTGCTTTCTATTGTTCGAGTGTTTGGAAGCCAGGACAATGTCGCACTCTCAGCTTTCCCAAGCGTCAGTTAACACACTCTTTCCCAGAGCCAGGGATTAGCGAACTCCGCTGCAACTTTACACATTCTTTTCGCGCGGCTATCCAAACCGCCATTAGCCAGCTGGCGCTTCTCATTCACAGCCTGCCACGGCATCATATCAGCTTTCCCCTGCACTGGAGGTAGTGCAATTGGTTTCTCTCCTTTTGTCCTAGACATTGAGTAGAATAATTGCTTGAACGAATAGTGTAAAACCAGGACACAACTGTTCATCTTTCCGGTCCCTTGAGAACCTGCGTTGATTGTCATCTGCAGTGCATAAGTGGACGTCTCTCTCTCTCTCTCTCTCTCTCTCTCTCTCTCTCTCTCTCTCTCTCTCTCTCTCTCTCTCTCTCTCTCTCTCTCTCTCTCTCTCTCTCGGGGCAGGGAAGCAGGTGTGTAAGTGGAGTAGAGAGGTTCTTGACACTGTACGCCCGGGCTTCATTATGTTTGTGGCGGCTGCAGTTAAACGATCTTGCGGCTTAACGGTACTCGGCGCTGCTTAATGAAAAATGAGCAAAGACGCAGACACGTATTTACGGGTGTTTTTTATGGTTTCTTTGAGACAAACTTAAATGAAATCTGTTCTCACATTAAGATGAAATGACGGAGCGCACATATGGAGCAAAACCAACTTCCTTCTCATTATCAAAAAAAAAAACCCCAAAAACCTGGTATGAATTGTTTCGCTTTATAAGCGAGGCACAAACAAACATGTTCTTTGTGATGTTAAATAGTGAGTGACTTGTGTGTGTGTGTGTGTGTGTGTGTGTGTGTGTGTGTGTGCATGTGTGTGTGTGTGCATGTGTGTGTGTGTGTGTGTGTGTGTGTGTTGGGGGGGGGGGACTCATTTGGAGAGGGGATTTGTGGGGATGGGGGAGGAGGTTGTGGGTAACTCGAAGAATGTCTGATTGTGAATGGGCTTTGTTTGGGCTAGTGCTATGGGAATATCCCTCATCTCCCCCCCCCCCCCCCCCCCCACCTCTGCCCCCCCCCCTTCTCTCTTCTTTCAGTTGTGCTCAGACAGCTGGCATTTTAATTCACTGTTCTCTAAGTTTGTCTGTTATAATTCACATTCTGTAGTTCACCACATATTAGCTGTTATGTGAACTACTCCTGCTCACACACAGACACAACAGGGGTCTTATGCTTTATGAATATTAATGAGGAGCTTTCAGACAGTCGGATAAGTTCCTCCCACCACTGAGAGGAATTAGGACAAACACTCTCAGATTATGTTAAAAGATGACACACACATACACACACTTGTACTTCTATCTACATGAGGACATAATGCATTCCGTAGCTCCTTACCCTGCCCTCAACCATCATAACTAAAAGCCTAACCCCTAACCCTAACCCTGACCTGAACCTAATTCTAACCTGAACCCTAAAACCAAGACTTAACCCTCAAATAGCCCTTTGAAGACGTGAGGACCAGACAAAATGTCCTCATTCTCCCAAAAACTCAAACTGGTCCTCACAAAGATAGCTGTACAAGTATTCGCACGCACACGCACACGCACACACACACACACACACACACACACACAC
>NC_044498.1:1074499-1076999 GCF_902362185.1 Chanos chanos
TGTTGTGAAAGCGTGTAGTTTAATGTGATTGTGTGTTATTGTTGTGAAAGCGTGTAGTTTAATGTGACTGTGTGTTATTGTTGTGAAAGTGTGCACTGTGACTGTATGTTAGTAGGTCCGTGTGCTGCCCCTGTCAGAGTTCTCTCTTGTCTGAATGACTTTCAGTCTTTGCGTGTAATGTTGAAATACGCGCCCCTGTCCATGGGCATTTGATTGCTCCACATTCTGCATTAAGGTCAGCGAGTGTCACAGTGAAACCCGGCTCTGTGTGTGTGTGTGTGTGTGTATGGGTGTGTGATATTTCACTCATCTACTTTCTGCTTAGCGCATCAGTGCTGCCCTCTGGACTGTGGGGTCACTAAGGGCCAGTGACCCCTGTGTTCTGACAGGTCAGAGAGTGGGTCAGAACACACACACACCCTCACACACACACACACCCCTACACACCCACACACACAAGTACACACACGCATGCACAAACAAACACACCCACACACACACACACACACACACACAGAACTCTAAAAATACTTGCCCTCAGATGCCTTACTGCTGCACTCCCCCCCCCCGAAATGAACCTGAGCCTGACACATGTGTTAGTTCAGTGACTGATATATTTCATATTCCATCACCCACACTGATTAATCTACACAGTGGTCAGTGTTGTATCAGCTGTCTATCATGCTAACATAACTTTCTGTTAGGACAGGCTAACGTAACACGCTGCTTTTCGTTTTCTGTCCTGTTTACGGCGGGGTGTTGCCGTGGCTGTTGTCGTGGTGACGTTTGGTAGGGAGGCCTCTTTCTGTATTGGATTCTGGCCTGAGGGAGAGAAGTGCAATGGACAGGTAACTGATACCACTCTGCTAACCTGAGCCTCCCTGTTGGGTTAAAGTATGTCTACAGTCTTCAGGTCCCTACAAACGAAGGCTTGCTATTGGCCACACAACCTGTCTGTCAGTCATCAGCTCTGAATGGACTCAGCATGTGCAGTGTGCACCTGTGCTGTTTTAACTGTTGAGTGTTACAATGTCCTTCTCTCCACAAAAACACACACACACACAGACACACACACACACACACACACACACACAGAGTAAACCTCCTGTGTGAATGATAGTGAGAAAATCAAATATGTAATGTCTGTTCTGAAGTCTGTTGGCCAGCGCGGCAGGAGTGTTTCTTGAGAGGAAATTGGATTGAATTACAGTTAAAAGGGGAAACCTGCTTCCTGGGAAACTCCAGGCATTGCCGGATAAGTTTGTGTGTGTTGTTCTGTGTGCTTTATTTAAAGAGCGTATGAAAGCTCTGGAAACCGACCTGCTTATCTCTGAGTCACTCCATTAATCCTGCTCTGTGACCCCTGCTGCCCTCTGATCTGAGAAACACCAGCCCTGACAAACTGACACGTGGGGGTTTTTATAGGCCAAGAGAGATGTCAATCATCTGTGTCATGCTGTAGGGTGGGCAGGTACTCATGTGTTGCATAGTGCATGTGTGGATGTCCTCACAAGTTCTTTTCATGTCAGTAAATCCCTGTACTGTTTGACTGTGTTACCATGTTAGCACCCATCTCCCTCTCTCTCTCTGTCTCCCTCTCACACTCCTACTCACGCACGCACACACACACACACACACACACACAGCCCTCTACTTGTGCTCTGACCCTTGGCCCATCTCTAATCTGTCTTGATGCTGTCTGTGAGGAGAGTGAGACTGTGTGTGTGTGTGTGTGTGTGTTTCTCTCTTTTCACCCTGTTTGTTGTGTGTTGTGTGTGTAAGGGAAACAGAAGGGCGGTGTCACAGTGGAGTGTGTTTGACTGACTGATGTGGCTTTAATGTGTAATTTGGTCTGTTATGTCTGAACTCTGTGACTCTGTCAGTAAAGCAACAGAAAGAGGACTGACACCATGAGTGTCACTGTTCTGACACACGCTCACCATTCATCTGGATAAGGGCTATCAGCTCCACACTCTCTCAGCCCTGTAGTCTGACATGCATGCGGGACACTGTAGGTTTGGCAGTGAGACATGCATGCGGGACACTGTAGGTTCGGCAGTGAGACATGCATGCAGGACGCTGTAGGTTCAAAAGTGAGACATGCATGCAGGACACTGTAGGTTTGGCAGTGAGACATGCATGCTGGACACTGTAGGTTTGGCAGTGAGACATGCATGCAGGATGCTGTAGGTTTGGCAGTGAGACATGCATGCAGGACACTGTAGGTTTGGCAGTGAGACATGCATGCAGGACACTGTAGGTTTGGCAGTGAGACATGCATGCTGGACACTGTAGGTTTGGCAGTGAGACATGCATGCAGGATGCTGTAGGTTTGGCAGTGAGACATGCATGCAGGACACTGTAGGTTTGGCAGTGAGACATGCATGCAGGACACTGTAGGTTCAAAAGTGAGACATGCATGCAGGACACTGTAGGTTTGGCAGTGAGACATGCATGCAGGACGCTGTAGGTTTGGCAGTGAGACATGCATGTGGGACAC
>NC_044498.1:1081999-1084499 GCF_902362185.1 Chanos chanos
GTGTCAGTGTGTGTGAGTGTGCATGTGTGTGTGTATGTGTGAGTGTGTGAGTGTGCGTGGTGGAGGGGGGAGGGGGGGTCCTCATCGTCATCTTTGTCTTCATCCTGTTCACAGCGGTTTTGATTGGCTCAAAGCCGGGATGTGTTGCGTCTTTCTCCCAGTCTTAAGTGAGATGATTTGAGGGTGGTGATTATGAATGACGTTGAGGATGGAGGCCTGTTCTCTGGTTTTGTTTGTTCAAAACCTTTACCCAAAACCATGAGACAGCATTTGTCCTGAGTGCCACACTGCGTCATCCTCACCACAGAGCTGAACGCACGCTCTGTACCGTAGAACTGAACGCACGCTCTGTACCGCAGAACTGAACGCACGCTCTGTCCCGTAGAGCTGAACGCACGCTGTTCCATAGAGCTGAACACACACTCTGTCCCGTAGAGCTGAACGCACGCTGTTCCATAGAGCTGAACACACACTCTGTCCCGTAGAGCTGAACACACGCTCTGTCCCGTAGAGCTGAACACACGCTCTGTCCCGTAGAGCTGAACGCGCGCTCTGTCCCGTAGAGCTGAACGCACGCTCTGTCCCGTAGAGCTGAACGCACGCTCTGTCCCGTAGAGCTGAACGCACGCTCTGTCCCGTAGAGCTGAACGTGCTCTGTCCCGTAGAGCTGAACACACGCTCTGTCCCGTAGAGCTGAACGCACGCTCTGTACCGTAGAGCTGAACGCGCGCTCTGTCCCGTAGAGCTGGACGCGCGCTCTGTCCCGTAGAGCTGGACGCGCGCTCTGTCCCGTAGAGCTGAACGCGCGCTCTGTACCATAGAGCTGGACACACGCTCTGTCCCGTAGAGCTGAACGCGCGCTCTGTACCGTAGAGCTGGACGCGTGCTCTGTCCCGTAGAACTGAACGCGCGCTCTGTACCGTAGAGCTGAACGCGCGCTCTGTACCGTAGAGCTGAACGCGCGCTCTGTCCCGTAGAGCTGGACGCGCGCTCTGTCCCGTAGAACTGAACGCGCGCTCTGTACCATAGAGCTGGACACACGCTCTGTCCCGTAGAGCTGAACGCGCGCTCTGTACCGTAGAGCTGGACGCGCGCTCTGTCCCGTAGAGCTGGACGCGCGCTCTGTCCCGTAGAGCTGGACGCGCGCTCTGTCCCGTAGAACTGAACGCGCGCTCTGTACCGTAGAGCTGGACGCTCGCTCTGTCCCGTAGAGCTGAACGCACGCTCTGTCCCGTAGAGCTGGACGCGCGCTCTGTCCCGTAGAACTGAACGCGCGCTCTGTACCATAGAGCTGGACACACGCTCTGTCCCGTAGAGCTGAACGCGCGCTCTGTACCGTAGAGCTGAACGCACACTGTTCCGTAGAGCTGAACGCACACTCTGTACCGTAGAGCTGGACGCGCGCTCTGTCCCGTAGAGCTGAACGCACGCTCTGTCCCGTAGAGCTGGACGCGTGCTCTGTCCCGTAGAACTGAACGCGCGCTCTGTACCGTAGAGCTGAACGCACACTGTTCCGTAGAGCTGAACGCACACTCTGTACCGTAGAGCTGGACGCGCGCTCTGTCCCGTAGAGCTGAACGCACGCTCTGTCCCGTAGAGCTGGACGCGCGCTCTGTCCCGTAGAGCGACACTCTTTGCTCTGTTGTGAATAATGATAGAACAGGTACATGTATGTGAACAGGTACATGTATGTGAATAATGAGAGAACAGGTACATGTATGTGAATACTGAGAGAACAGATACATGTATGTGAATAATGAGAGAACAGGTACATGTATGTGAACAGGTACATGTATGTGAATAATGAGAGAACAGGTACATGTATGTGAACAGGTACATGTATGTGAATAATGAGAGAACAGGTACATGTATGTGAATAATGAGAGAACAGGTACATGTATGTGAACAGGTACATGTATGTGAATAATGAGAGAACAGGTACATGTATGTGAATAGGTACATGTATGTGAATAATGAGAGAACAGGTACATGTATGTGAATAGGTACATGTATGTGAATAATGAGAGAACAGGTACATGTATGTGAATAGGTACATGTATGTGAATAATGAGAGAACAGGTACATGTATGTGAATAATGAGAGAACAGGTACATGTATGTGAATAGGTACATGTATGTGAATAATGAGAGAACAGGTACATGTATGTGAATAATGAGAGAACAGGTACATGTATGTGAATAGGTACATGTATGCTGGATGACTGTACAGACAGTGTTAACGGGTTGAATGCTCCACGTTGGACTTTGCACATATTGTGCCCGGTGCTCTGTCCTGGTTGTGTGCTCATTGGGTCAGTCCTGTGCTCTGTCCTGGTTGTGTGCTCATTGGGTCAGTCCTGTGCTCTGTCCTGGTTGTGAGCTCATTGGGTCAGTCCTGTGCTCTGTCCTGGTTCTGTGCTCATTGGGTCAGTCCTGTCCCAGTGCACGGGCTGTGAAAATTGAGGGGATCGTTGTCAGGTCTGCTGAGCGAAATTGACGCT
>NC_044498.1:1089499-1091999 GCF_902362185.1 Chanos chanos
TACAGTTAATGCAGTCAATACACCAATACAGCCCTGTACACCAATAACAGCTATACAGTTAATACAGTCAGTACACCAATACAGTCAATACACCAATAACAGCTATACAGTTAATGCAGTCAATACACCAATACACCAGTAGAGTCAATACAGCCAGTACAGTGAATGTATTCCTCCCTGTAACATGAGGATGTCCTCTCAACATTTCTCGACTTTAATTTCTTTCTCTCTCTCTCTTTCTTTCTTTCTTTCTTTCTTTGCCCCCCCCCCCCCTCTCCCAACTCCCTCCCTCTTCATTCTCTCTGGTCTTTGGCAGTGTTAACTCAACGCTGTTGGACAGGACATGATAAGCGAATAGATTATTCGAATATTTAGCCCAGGCCTGGCCTGACACCCACCCTTTCAGCAGAGACCATAGAGTTTGGCAACAGTGTATAAAAACACTGCTTCAGAAGTGTTTCCATTGTCTCTGAGAGAGATGTTCCATTCCCCCCGCACAGATGGTGAGATGGTACAGCCCAGCGCAGACATGAGCCTTGGCAGGATATAGCCATGTGTTATGACTTTCTGTGTGTGTGTGTGTGTGTGTGTGTGTGTGTGTGACTGTGTGAGACACTCTTGAAGAATAAGGGGTGTCAGTGATACACACTGGCATTGACACAGTGAGTGAGTGAGTGAGTGTCAGTGTGTGAGAGTGAGAGTGAGTTAGTGAATTGGTGAGTGAGAGAGTGCTTTGTTGAGTGCATGGGTGAGTGAGAGAGAGAGTGAGTTAGTGAATTAGTGAATGAGACAGTGAGTGTGAATGCGAGGGTGAGTGAGAGAGTGAGAGTGAGAGAGTGAGTTAGTGGATTAGTGAGTGAGACAGTGAGTGTGAATGCGTGGGTGAGTGAGAGTGAGTTAGTGGATTAGTGAGTGAGACAGTGAGTGTTCTGTCTTGTCTGTATGGATAAGCAGGCAGCGTCTCTGTCTTATCTGTGCAGTGAGAGATCGAGGTGGGTGACAGGGTGATAGGGGTGACAGGGATGAGGGCAGGGTCCTCTCTCTCTGCTGTGGGGAGGCTTTGACTGCCGGCGGAGGTCTCAGGCAGAGTGACCTTTATCTACTCTCTGCATACTGACACGTAGAGAGATGCCTGCCCCCCCCCTCCCTCCCACCGCCCTGGGCACAAACCCTCTGCCACACACACAAGACCTCTGGAGCTGAGTGTGTGTGTGTGTGTGTGTGTGTGTGTAGGTCTGAGATGAGTCTGCTCTTGCCTTGAGGGCTATAATCCAGCTCTGGGACACAGAGATCAGTGCTAATTGATATCTTTTTTCTGATCTTCTGTGTGCAGGCCATTCTAACGTGTACGTGTGTGTGTGAGTGTGTGTGTGTGTGCGTGTGCCTGTGTGTGCGTGTGTGCCTGTGTGTGCCTGTGTGTATTCGTGTGTGTATGTGCGTGTGTGCGTGCCTGTGTGTGTCTGTGTGTATTCGTGTGTGTATGTGCGTGTGTATGTGTGTCTGTGCCCATGTGTGTGTGTATGTGTGTGCCTGTGTGTGTGTGTATGTGTGTGCCTGTGTGTGTATGTGTGTGTATCTGTGTGTTTGTGTGTGTCTGTGTGTGCCCGTGTGTGTGTGTATGTGTGTGCCTGTGTGTGTGTCTGTGTGTTTGTGTGTGTCTGTGTGTGCCCGTGTGTGTGTGTATGTGTGTATGTGTGTATCTGTGTGTTTGTGTGTGCATGTGTGAGCGAGAAAGAGTGAGAGAGAGAGATTTATAATGCAAACAAGTTCCATTTCAAGTGTTACATACTAAGCGTTGTCAGGTTTGTCTGTTGAATGGCCAACTCTTAATGGAAAAGCCCATTAATCAGAAATGCATTGAAGAGAAAGAGCGTAGCATTATTAGTTATGTCCATATCTGTCACATGCTTTTGAGACTTCTCTTCGTGGATGATTATGAATAAGGGTTTTAATGTTCTCATAAAGCCATTTTTTTTCTCTCCAGTTGTCAGTGACAGAATGAGTCACACCACAGAGTCCTCCTAAACCACATGTCTCACTCTTATGAACCACATGTCTGTGGTTTTGTGTGTCTCCAGTCCATTCAAGTTTCAGGAGAATGTGAACAAACAGTCTGTTTACACATTTGTTTTTCATTTGTCCCGTGCCTGTATTTAGCCAGAAGCACGCCAAGAATTTTGTCGGTTGCTGGCTAAAATAGCTCAGCTCTACTGTCTGTTGGCTTGAGGACACTGGAGAGGGACGCTGGCCGGCCAGTGGAGTGTGTTGTGAAGATCAGACCAGTGGATCCAGTCCAAAGATGTTCGGGTCTGACGTTCAGGTGCTGTCAGGGTTTTCAGGGACGGTTTTCGCCTCAGCGCCTCTCGCTCATCTCCGACCTTTCCCGTGAAATTCCTGTAAAGCAGTTAGTCATGTCTTGGCTGTGTGGGTCTCCGGTGTTTGGGCTGGGACTTGCTGGAGCTCTGATAACACATTAGCCCTGATCTGAGCCCATGTGACC
>NC_044498.1:1094499-1104499 GCF_902362185.1 Chanos chanos
CTCTTCTCCAGAGGCGTCTCACCCTTCCAAACTCCACAGTCTCTCCACCGATCCGACCACAACATTGGCCAACCGTTCCACCAGAGTAAACCTGATCCCCACTAATGAACATCACATTGCCCCAGGCCAGCCGGCCTCACAGGCAAAGCAAGCAGGCACCCTCTCTGAGTGTGTGTCTGTGTGTGTGTTTGAGAGAGAGAGAGAGAGAGAGAGAGGGAGGGAAGAAGAGGGAGAGAGAGAGAGATGGAAAAAAGGAAATTTGACTGGTTAAGCTTGTCTTGTTTGTGACATAGTCTACCTCGGTGCTGTTGGACTGGAGGTACAGTCAGTGTGATTAGACTAATCTGAATGGTGCCGGAGAAAATGAAATCAGGCTTAAGAGAAGAGAGAGGGAGGGGCAGACCATGCTCTCTTCAAAAGAGAAAAGTTATTGGTAATTATTTTGGGGTTTTGCTTGTTTGGCAGGCAGAGTTTTATCTGCTCAGTGGGGCTTTGTGAGAGAGCTGAGAGAAGCTGGGCAAGGGTAAAAACCCTCACCCTCT
The DNA here is from genome assembly GCF_902362185.1 of Chanos chanos. Classification (NCBI taxonomy): domain Eukaryota; kingdom Metazoa; phylum Chordata; class Actinopteri; order Gonorynchiformes; family Chanidae; genus Chanos; species Chanos chanos. The sequence continues at coordinate 1,095,042 of NC_044498.1, forward strand.
TTTTTTTAACCTTCTCACAATTGTCCAAAACAAACGTGGAAATTGTTCGTGTTATAAAAAATGAAAAGTGCTTTTACAGAGCTTTGGCAGACCGCCACCAACTCTTGGAACAGCTTCTGATGCCTTGGCACCGCCAGAGCGATGCCCGCACTGCCTTTCATTTCAACTACGTTACCCAAAATGCATCTGGCTCTAATACTAGAGTGTCAGGCAGCTCACCGACCGTTACGTGGAACTGATATGTCTCTGATCGCCACTGGTCACTAAGCTCCTGTCAGTCAGCTGTGTGTCAGGGATGGAGAGGAGTTTTAGTAAACACTCTTTAAAAGCGGGAGATTGCCGCATGTTACTGCCAAAGCCCAGAGAAGGGGTGGATCCCGTTTGGATAAATCTCAGCATTTGTTTCTCATTTCTGTACGGGCTCTTGCCAAGAGCTGTTGATGAATGAGATCACTTACTTGATTCACTTTTAAAGAGTCTTTTTTATGGAAAAAATAATCCATGAGAGGTTCTCTAAGTCAATGTGACCAAGCTGGTAAATCACTTTTATTTATTTATTTGGTTATTTGGTTATTTATCGTCCTGTTTGTCTCGTCTCAGGCATGTATTGTCACTGATGGATAAAGAGTACTCCATAATGTTCAGTTGTGTAGTTAGAAAAACAGAAAAATGGAGAGGAAAAAAGAGAGAGAGAGATGAAAAAATAACCCATAGGGCTTTGTGAAGTGAGGTAGCTTCATGCCGGGTTTTACAGACCTGCGTTTAAAAGTAGTCCCCCTGTACTTGACCAGCACACACACACACACACACACACACACACACACACATCTGTGAATGCTTTGGAGGTGTGATTAGAATATCTGTAATAAGGCAACTTCAGAGCGAGTCATTTCTGGGAGAGCAGGCGGCATGCTTGTTTGGAACAGAAATAAAAGGAGCCCCCCCGGCCTGGGGGGGGGGGGCACAGGGGTGTCAGAGGCTATTTATCGTCATAAAGGGACGGTCCAGCTTCCCGCGGTCGGCTTTCGCGTGTTCAGCAGTACCTCAGGGATCATGTTTAAAAACGAACCTGTCTGGTGTCTGGCGCGACGCCTGGCTTTGAAGCGCTGCGTTTGGCAGGGGCAGCCTTGGGTCGGGTCTGACGGCGTCTGCGGGCCGACGACAGCTTAAAGAGCGTTCTACATTAGACTCAATCGGGTCAGACGCTTTCACAGAGAGACACTGTCATTCCTCGTACCAACTGTACTGTCTCATCGCCAAACTGCTTTTGATGAAAATGATCCCACAGCCTGAATGCTTCCCGATAACCTGACCGTCTGAGCATCTGAACTGTCCGTTTTATGATCATGAATCCATCATTCATAAGGAGAGATGTGACGGGGGCTGGTGGGGGGCACACAGGCTGTTGGAGGCTAATTTTGCAGGCTAATTTTGGCGTGTGGCGGCCCGGCGCGGAAAGCCCTGCCGCTCAGGTTTAGAGGTCAAAGGAGGGGAGGGGGTGAAGGGCAGATTTCGGAGAGAGCAGAGACGACCTCTGGCTTCTCTCCTTTAAGGCCGCCCCATAATCGCCAGAGAGGCGGGCAGCCTGTGTGATGCGTTTCCTGTCGTGCGGTGGAGGGAAACAGCTGTGAGGTACAGCTAAAGCAACCTTTCCTCTCCAGAACCCGACTCCATGTGAAAAAAAAACCCCCAACACTTCCTGACCCTGTGGAGCGCTGGAGGTCATGGGCAGAGACCCGGCTAGAGTTGCGCTCTGTGATAACAGGCAGTGGTTAAGTGCTCGTGTTCTGACTGTTTAGATTGAGTTGCTGATATCCTATCAGTCTCTCCCACACACTTCTCCTCTCTCTGTCCGTCACAGCCAGAGTGCTGCAGTCATGACAGTGAGAGTGTAAAGTGATACTTCACACAGACGGTCTTACAGGAGAGTCTAAAGTGATACTTTGTAACTGAGGACAGTTCAATGGTGAGAATTATAATTTTAATGGTTTCTGGCCTTCTGACAAGAGCCTGTGATCAGACAAGTGCGCGCGCACACACACACACACACACACACACGTTCTGTTTCATAGTTCACGTAGACTCTGAATTCCTGAACCAGCGTTAAGGTGTGGAGTTTTTTTAGACATTGCCATTACCATGTTTAAGTGGGACACACACACACACACACACACACACACACACATTCATTTCCCCTAGTGTTCTCTAGATTCCTTGTGCTGACGGAGCGATTATAACAATGGATTGGGGGGAAGAAAACTTTCACACGGTGGGTCATGTGACTGGAAGTGCTCCTGCCGTGATAAAGGTTGACTCACAGCCAGGGGTCACCGGTTAGCGGTCAGAGCTGGGTAGTCAGCCTCTTATGGGAGAGGGCTGGGGTCACATAACCCAGGGGCCTGTAGGGAAGAGAGTCTGAATGCTTGTCTCTGATTGGTGGGGTGTGTGATAAGACACACGCTCAGAGCCTCAGACAGAGGATTCCTGTGTCAGTACATCTCTCTTAGATTCTGTGCCGACACACACACGCACACACACACACACACACACACACACAATCATAATAGAAAGCTCCTTTATTCTGTAGTATCATGACGTCATCGCTATGCACAACTGAAGAGAGCTAGAGAAAGTGCTATGAGCTGACCCCGCCCTGTGGACCCTGTACCAACCCGTCTGTCTCTCTCACAGGTCCAAACCTGTCTCTCTCACAGGTCCAAACCCAGTAAAAACCCAGTTTGCGTCTCACCCTCCCTCACTGTGCAGGTCAGGTCGTCTTCCTTACAGACAGAGGGAAACACCAATACACAGTGATGCTGGCCTCCCGCGGGCCTGCCCCCTCTCTGTGTCTGTATCTGTTTCAGTGTCTGATCCGTCGGACCCTCAGAGGAAATCTCTTAATTTAGACTCTGTTTTTTTGACCCGTTTGCACAGTCCAGCGCTGGCATGGCCACGGCAGGCATCACAACAGGAAGTGAGTCGAGAGACTTCACCTCCACAGTCACTGACAGCCTTTCCTGCCGCGCAGAGAAAACTCTGCCATGCTGTGTGTGTGTGTGTGGTTAATAAATTTCAGCTGTGGCGTATGCCTCAGTCAAACACACAGACTGGCACTGCTCCCTGTTCTCCTAAATGTAACAGGTTTCTCCTCAGACGGTGACACATGACTAACACACTGATAGGCATCTCTCAGAGTCTTTTTTTTCTCTCTTTACTTAAGTCTCTTTAAATTAGCCTGGTGCCCTCCCCAGAAATTTCCAGAACCCCTCGGATGGGAAGTCGGCCTGCCTCTATGAGCACGCTTCCTGTTCACCACTCCCCCGTTTCCTGTTATGCCAGTGATGTCATAAAGACATAAAGAAAAGGTTGCCAGGCAACAGTGCTTCCTCTCCCACGCCACACCGCAGCCTTTGACAAACTCATTTTCCTAAAGATACAACACTTCATTTCCCCACTCTCACTCTCCTTAATGTCACTTGGCATGGTCGTTTCACAGCCTGTTTTATCGCTCTGTGTGTGTGTGTGTGTGTGTGTGTGTGTGTGTGTGCGTGTGTGCGTGTGTGTGTGCGTGTGTGTATGTGTGTGTGTGTGTATGTGTGTGACTTCGCTGACCAGTCTGATAATCTTCTCACTCTGTCCACTGCAGATAGACACGTGACTCACAACATACGGGAACTTTCCTCATCACTCCAGACCTCTCTCCCCTGTTTCACATTACTCTGCATGATGTCATAACTTTCTCTTTTTCTGCTGTCTCACTGACTTTGAGAAATCAGTGAAAGTCTTAAATTTCTGTGTGGTTAAAATTTCACCAGCTTCCCACTTTAAGATAAAATAAAGTGCATCTGTGTTACTGAAGAAACAAAGTAAGTTGCGAAATGTTGGAGGAAACAGTTAATGGGTTTATTTATGTTTTTTTTTTGTTCTTTTCAGGTCTTTTATGTGTCTGATCTCTTCAAGCCTAAAGTGAAGGCCAACACTCCGCCCCCTTCGCCAATCAAAAAGGAGCTCCTCTCCTCAGCTGACATCATAGACAGAAACAACCACCATAACATGGTGTGAGGGGGCAACGGACACCCCCCCAAAAACCACATGAGGCACCTGTGATAGGGGAGGGGCATCTCCCTCTCTCCCTCTCTCTTCTCTGTCTCTCTCTCTCTCTGCCTCTCTCCCTCTCTTCTCTGTCTCTTTCTTTCTCTCCCTCTCTTTCTCTCTCTCCCCCTCTCCCTCCCTCTCTCTCTCTCTCTCTCTCTACCTCTCTCCCTCTCTCTCTTTCTCTCTCTCTCCCTCTCTTCTCTGTCTCTCTCTCTCTCTCTCTCTCTCCCCTCTCTCTCTCTCCCTCTCTCTCTCTCTCAGCTGACTGTAGAATGTAGAGCAGGAGTCAGAGATGATTCGTTACTATTGAGATGTTCTGACTATTATTGTTATTGTTGTTTTTATGGTCGTTATCACTATTCTTCATTTGAGCCCGATATATAAACCACATATACACAGACGAGCAGTAAAGGAAAAGAATGAGAGGAGACAATGTGTTCCTCTCCGACCGTGAGCCCTGGACTTTCCCTCTGTGAGCATGGCCTGTGGAACCTGTGACTTGCCTCTGTGAGAGAATCACTTTGGATGGATGGAAACTGCGACGAAAGAGGGGGAAAAACGAAAGAATGACAATATATATAAATATATAAATATATAAAAGGAATGAATGCGTGTATGAATGGATGAATGAGAACAAGAAGAAAAATGAACAAGAGTATGAATGTTAGACTGGATCCAGCTCTCCTCTGGGGACGGACCTGGTCCTGCTCTGTGCCCGTCTCTGATGAGGCCTTGGATTTGTGGACAAAAAACAAATTCCTTAGCTATAGGAATGATTCTATTACCTACAATGTTACTAGCACAAATATATTAACAGTGTAAAAATAACTTATAGCACTAAAAGCATGCTTGTTATTGATTGTTACCACTTGCTACCTTAGGGGTGGAGCTATGAGAACGCTTGATGGCGTGAACGAGCGGGGGTGTGAAAAAGTCCAGTGGAACCCTTCCCTGTAGTGGAGTCCAGTCCCATTCAGAACCAAGGGACTGCCAGACAAAATTAGGATATTGACGAGATATCTGACCAATCAGGCAACTCGTATCTACCCATCTAGTGGCCTAGCTCCATGGGATGTTGCATGGTTTTTGGGGGCGGGGCTGGGGAGTGAACAGGATGTATTATTGGTGTAAACCTGACTTGAAGGAGCCACCCATCTCCAGCAGTGGTTTGTGGGCGTGGCTGAGCCGTGCCTCTGCACTGTTTAGAGGGGTGTGGTCAGCACCCGAGCAGGGCGCGGTTGGGTAAGACAGAGGTAGGGGGAGAAAGGGGTGTGGTCTGTCAGTGTGGTAACCAGGGTTGACTCCTGATGACCACATTATTGGCACATCGTCTCGATCCGGGGGCGCGGGCCAGTTCCGCCGGCCGGTACAGCCCCCCGCCCTCGAAATCGCGAAATCGCTCAACACTGGTCGTGTGTGTTCACCATTAGTGCCACCTTGAGCCCTTCTAAGTGGTAGGGTTAGTCTGTATCTACCCCCTCCCTGCCCCGAAACCCTGCTGAGGGGGGGGGGGGGGGGGGGGGGGCACCACAGACACTGTCCTCTATGTGGTGTGTGTAGTGTAAAGTTCCTATACCCTGTCCAGAGTTTGAGCCCAGGACTGTTACCATGTGAAGAAAAAAAAAGAAAGAAAACTGTGGATTTTTCTCTTTCTCTCTCTTTCTAAAGCAACTTCTCTGTAGCCTCTTTTTTGTAGATAATGTTCTCACTAACGGATGTACAGAAACCGCTAAATATTTACAGTATACACACACACACACACACACACGTTTACACATACACATTCACACCAACGCATGCACACACACACACGCATGCACACACACACTTGTACACATACACACTCACACCCACGCATGCACACACACACACACACACACACCACACACACACACTCATCATGTTGCACATCCCTCTGGTTGTGTAGTCCGTCCTACTATTTTAACTGTTTATTTTTTTTAATACATAAATATATAAAATGATGTATAGATCACTAAAATTAACTATGTAAAATATTATTTTTGAGCTATTTTAGTTATATCCACTATGAATTTTTAAAACAAAACTTGTCCTGACCTGTGTTCTTTACAATGTGCTGCTTCAACAAGCATTGATTGACAGATTTTTGTATCTAGATAACTAAAATATTGTAGATTTTGTGACAGTACTGTTTATTAAGCAATGAAAAAAAAAATTATACACCTACAATTGTTATCAAAAATCACTCATAGTATTTTTGTATTGTCTCATTTTGTACAAAAGAAATAAAGGCAGATTTTTTTCCTGCTCAGATGTATTTGGCTCTAATACCTGTGCTTTGAAATAAAAGGCCAATATGAGAACAGAGAGACCTCAGACTCCAGGGTTTGTCTTCTTTTCCCTTATCCATTAGGCTCCAGACGTGTGTCTGTATGGAGGGTACATACAGTACACCCTGCCCTTCCCACCCCCCCCACCCCCCAGTGCACACACACACACACACACGCCACCCCATGTTTTTAATGTCTAATGTTTTTTAGGAACGTGAATGAATTCGGAATTTACTGTAGAATGTTGTGTGTCTGACTGAAACCCAGAAGGAGCCAAACGCTGTCTGTGGGAAATGTCATGATTATGTTGTAACTGATTGTTTAGGGTTAGGGTCAGGGTTAGGGTTAGGGTTAGGGTCAGGGTTAGGGTTAGGGTTACAACTGATTGTTTCACGGTCCTGCTCCTGAAACGTGGACGGCACAGATCTCTTGCTGCTCTAACACACCTGATTCATCTCATCAGTTACAGATCAGTCACTGCTGTGATGGGCCCCCACCCTCAGACAGGGGACTCCGCCAAAAGGTTTCAGTCGGTAATCAGTGTTTGACAGACCTGCGTGGTCTGAGGCAGCCCACGCTGAGGTGAGGGGGGGGGGGGGGGGGGGGGGGGGGTTGAACTGTGTGTTTCACAGGAAACAGAGTGTTTGTCAGTTCCTCACAGAACAGACAGAACAGAAATGTTCTCAAATCTGTAATTTGGGGTCAGACTGAGAGATGATGTCATGGAAGGGCGTGGTTTGATCGCCACGGCGACTCCTGAGAAGATGGTGACTTCACACTTTGGCAGGGGAACACACGGGCAGGACCTGAACAGACGCACATGGTGTCATTGGCGTCCTCATAAAGCGGTTTTCAGCGAGAATGAACACACTCCAGCTGTCAGCCTGACACTGTGCTATAAAACATCGTGTCGCCGTCATTAGCGTAGCTAAGACAAACTGAACCAGCGTGAGTGGTTCTAAGAGTGCTCTGCTAAGGGCTGGGCAGTGTTGTGTAGTATAAAGTGCTCTGCTAAGGACTGGGCAGTGTTGTGTAGTATAAAGTGCCCTGCTAAGGACTGGGCAGTGTTGTGTAGTATAAAGTGCTCTGCTAAGGGCTGGGCAGTGTTGTGTAGTATAGAGTATTCTGCTAAGGGCTGGGCAGTGTTGTGTAGTATAGAATATTCTGCTAAGGACTGGGCAGTGTTGTGTAGTATAGAGTATTCTGCTAAGGGCTGGGCAGTGTTGTGTAGTATAAAGTGCCCTGCTAAGGACTGGGCAGTGTTGTGTAGTATAGAGTATTCTGCTAAGGGCTGGGCAGTGTTGTGTAGTATAAAGTGCTCTGCTAAGGACTGGGCAGTGTTGTGTAGTATAGAATATTCTGCTAAGGACTGGGCAGTGTTGTGTAGTATAGAGTATTCTGCTAAGGACTGGGCAGTGTTGTGTAGTATAGAATATTCTGCTAAGGACTGGGCAGTGTTGTGTAGTATAGAATATTCTGCTAAGGGCTGGGCAGTGTTGTGTAGTATAGAATATTCTGCTAAGGACTGGGCAGTGTTGTGTAGTATAGAGTATTCTGCTAAGGACTGGGCAGTGTTGTGTAGTATAGAGTATTCTGCTAAGGGCTGGGCAGTGTTGTGTAGTATAGAGTATTCTGCTAAGAACTGGGCAGTGTTGTGTAGTATAGAGTATTCTGCTAAGGGCTGGGCAGTGTTGTGTAGTATAAAGTATTCTGCTAAGGACTGGGCAGTGTTGTGTAGTATAGAATATTCTGCTAAGGGCTGGGCAGTGTTGTGTAGTATAAAGTATTCTGCTAAGGACTGGGTAGTGTTGTGTAGTATAGAGTATTCTGCTAAGGACTGGGCAGTGTTGTGTAGTATAGAGTATTCTGCTAAGGACTGGGCAGTGTTGTGTAGTATAGAGTATTCTGCTAAGGGCTGGGCAGTGTTGTGTAGTATAGAGTGTCCTGCCAGCGTTCTTGATGTGAGGGTGTGTGGAGAGAGTGGGCAGAGAGAGACCAGAGATAGGTCATAGTGTTGGAGGCTGGTCTAGAGTAAAGGAAAACACATTCCCACTGCCCATGGGCTGCTTTAAGGGGAGAGAAAGAGAAAGATGCATGTCTCACTGCCAAACCTACAGTGTCCCGCATGCATGTCTCACTGCCAAACCTACAGTGTCCCGCATGCATGTCTGACTGCAGGGCTGAGAGAGTGTGGAGCTGATAGCCCTTATCCAGATGAATGGTGAGCGTGTGTCAGAACAGTGACACTCATGGTGTCAGTCCTCTTTCTGTTGCTTTACTGACAGAGTCACAGAGTTCAGACATAACAGACCAAATTACACATTAAAGCCACATCAGTCAGTCAAACACACTCTACTGTGACACCGCCCTTCTGTTTCCCTTACACACACAACACACAACAAACAGGGTGAAAAGAGAGAAACTGTCACGCTGGTGGTGTGGTGCAGGACCCAAGTGCAAGACACGATGGTTGACGGTGACAAACGGAAGACCTTACTGACAGAAGAATAAAATACAGTGCAAACTAATAACAAAAGCCGATAACAAAAAGGTGCAGCATGACAGTGCGCAAAATACACAAACAGACAAAGACAAGGCAAACACTAGGACTTAAATACAAGGGAGAACTAAACAGGGCAAAACAGGATTGGATAAAATTAACAAGGTAATAATGAGACAAAACAGGAACAGGTGAGGGGCGGAGACAGACAAAGAACAGGAGCACAAAGACATGTCAAACCAAAAGTCCAAAATGGCGGTGCAGGTTGTGACAGAAACACACACGCACACACACACACACACACAGTCTCACTCTCCTCACAGACAGCATCAAGACAGATTAGAGATGGGCCAAGGGTCAGAGCACAAGTAGAGGGCTGTGTGTGTGTGTGTGTGTGTGTGAGAGAGAGAGTTTGTCTGTAATAGTCATTAGCTTATGAGGGTCTCCTGTTTCATCTGGACCCAAAATCTCTTCCCTCCTCAGAGAGAGAGAGAGAGAGAGAGAGAGAGAGAGAGAGAGAGAGAGAGAGAGAGATTAAGACATTTGAAGTCATG